>NW_003303754.1:3686899-3695020 GCF_000142945.1 Phytophthora infestans T30-4
CTGAGCGCGCATATTCACCTCCTCTCGGGCTTTACGCTCCGCAATGGCCAGAGCTTCCGACAAACTGGCAAAGTTGTCGTTCACAGTCACTTGTTGCAGTCCTCGGCCGTCAGCTGCCAGACGTTTGTCCAGCGCAATAGTGAAGCCTTTCGAGTTCTTCCAGTTGGAGATACACGGCGGGATCTTCCACGACTGCTGATCAGCCACCGTGAGTTTCCTAGGAGGAGAATGCAGCACTGGAACGGGAGGAGACGGCGGGCCTCGCACAGCCTTCGTGTGCTGGAATTTGGGTGGCTCCATGGGGTCTTTGGCCACGTCCACCATGCGGATAATCCGCTGCTTCGAGACGCCTGAAGTGCCCTGGTCGTTGGGTGTATAGCGAATGTACTTGGCTGTCTCCTTGGCGCTCTTCTGACGCCCCACGTTGGTCGGTAGAGAGCTGGCCACTTTGCCCTGTACTAGCGCTTGTAGGGCGTCTCTGGTGCGGTTGGCTGTCTCCAGCTCTTCGTCTTGACTGGGCAGCGCCAAGGCCGCTGCGTTGCCATCTTTCTCGACAATGTCACTGAATCTAGTGTACACTTTGGTCTTGTCGCGGTGCTGCTGCGTGACGATGGCGTCGTAGCTCACTTTGCCATCTTCGCCACGTACTTGGAGAGCTAGAGTGCCAGTGCTATTTTTAGATGACCCATTTCCACCTTTTTTACCCATTCCAAGAGGGAACTGGGCAATGTGGAGTTCAGGGTACGCGCCGCCGTCGCCGAAGTCTTCATTGCGACGCGGAACAAACTGCTGCTTGACACGAAGAGGATATCGCGGGATGTGGGCCGCGGGTGCGTGTTGGGAAGACGTAGGGGTCAGAACTGGATGTCGGCACGGCGTCTGAGAAGGTCGTGTACGAGCGCACGGGCGCCGGAAACAGAGCGCTCATGACCGGCCGATGGCAATGGGACTGGCAGTTAGAATCCAGCGTTAGATTTGGGTCCAATGATATGGCAAACTTAATTGTTAATTTCGATCGTCCTCTAATTAGTCATGCCAAAGATGCGAAAGCTACCTTTCCGGTACATAACTCAAATCCAGCATTTCCAGTACCGTAGATGACAGAAAAACTTACCGCCACAAAGAACATTAAGCTACCCTACCCGCAGCAAGACAGGTATAAAAAAACTGCTCTTTGACAAAAAAATGCGCTTTTTGTGCTCTATTCTGTCATGTCGCGGGTAGGGTCATGTTTTTTGGCTGCAAAAGCCAAAATGTGGTAAGAAACAATAATTTTCAACAAGTCAAAAAGGCAATTTTAAATATGATAAAAGAGGAGATGCGATACATGCCGGCTTCGTAAAAACAACGCGCAACGCAACAGGAGGTGAGTTCTGTCGGCCCAACAAAAGTACAACGTCATCGTGGTTACAGGTCTCAAGAAAAGAAAACAATTCGAGATATTTTCAAATATCTTTCAGGTAGGTAGCGAAAGAGACCCGGTGTTGGTAGAGATATCGAAAAAAAGGAATATGCTTTCCGTATTCTTCAAGCAAACGATACTACACTACTAAGTATTTGACAAGACAAAGATACGCTACAGCTTCTTTGACCTCCCGCATTGTCTCGAGCTGTTTGGGTAAACTCACTCGTTTACTCCTCCGAGCGAAGCTTACGGTACGCCTTCTGAGAAGTGGCACCCGTGCCGCCATTTCCGACCTTTGCCCCAGCATTTGCGTTGGTATTTGCAGACGCGCTTGCGGTTGCACTCGTCGACGCACCACCCGTGCCAGTGGACGTCTTTGCAATGCTGGCACCATCACCGCTCATCACTCTTACAGTTTTACTCGAGTGGCCATGACTGTTGCCATCGGTTCTGACGCCGACGTCAACAGTGTCGTGGACGACCGTGGCAGGAGCACCGACATGGACATCATTCACTCCAACAGCAGGGGCGGCACCCACACCCACGTTAGCAACACCTGGAACACCGACACCATCCACACCCACACCTACGCCGTTTACACTCACGACACCAGGCCACGCCGACACCAAACTGGCACATCCCGGTATGCCGACGCTGACTTCCTGAACCGACGTAGCTGGGGGCACCCACTCCGACGCTAGCGACGCCCGGAACACCCACCCCGACCCCGACACCAGGGACACTGAGGAGTCCGAACGTCTCGACCACTTGCTTTTCAGCGTGCGTACCGCTCAAGAGAGCCGCGACGGCGACGCAGAGGGCGAGGATCTTGTTGTTGCTTAACATGGCTGCTGATTGGTGAAGATCGTGGGCTGGTTCGATGAGACGAATAGAGAGGGCTTGCTCTTGGGTGGGTGAGCTCGAGAAAGTGAATTTGAGAGTGAGATGTACTTGCACTAGGTCCAGTACAAACTTGTGAATGATCGTGGATGGTGCCTTACTACTAATAATCTGGCAGCGTATATGCTTCTTAGTAGTATCTATTGAGTGTTGCGGATCTAACCGATTTTCACACTTTTTGGTACCGTGCCAGTGCCAAAGAAGTAGGACCAACAAGAGATTTCTGATGCCATGGTTTGAGATTCTTATCGTTGTGTCGGACTTGTGCTTCATGCTGTCAGTCACCTTTAACCTGGAGCATACAATACCAAGTACAAGGACAAGGTTGGACTCGCTTTTCACGTAGGCCAGCAGTGTGCCCGTAATTGCTCGTCGGCTGGTTTTTGAATGAAAACATTCGAGACACCGGGTAAGAAGATGTAGAGATCAGGAACCCTGTACTAATAGCGGTCGTTTGCTGCGGATAACGAGGCTGTAACAAAACATATCTGCCCTAGTATAAATATACACGAATTGCCAATCAAAGAGCCCCACATGATACTCCGTATCTTCAACAGAATAAATTATGATCTGATCTCTCAAAGCCTAAGAATACCTCACGATTCGTGAGCTTTCGAGTCCAATCGCCCCACCCTTCAGCGTTCTTGAAAGGATCCACACCTCATTCTCAAATTCACTTTCTCGAGTTCACCCTATTCGTCTCACCGAACCAGCCCACGATCTTCACCAATCAGCAGCCATGTTAAGCAACAACAAGACCCTCGCCCTCTGCGTCATCGTCGCGGCTCTCTTGAGCGACACGCACGCTGAAAAGCAAGGGGCCGAGACGTTCGGACTCCTCGGTGTTCCTGGTGTCGGGGTCGGGGTGGGTGTTCCGGGCGTCGCTAGCGTCGGAGTGGGTGCCCCCGGCTACGTCGGTCCAGGAGTCAGCGTCGGCATACCGGGTGTTGCCAGTGTTGGTGTCGCGTGCCTGGTGTCGTGAAACGGCCGTAGGTGTGGGTGTGGAATGGTGTCGGGTGTTCCAAGGTGGTTGCTAACGTGGGTGTGGGATGCCGCCCCTGCTGTGGAGTGAATGATGTCCATGTCGGTGCTCCTGCCGCGGTCGTCCACGACACTGTTGACGTCGGCGTCAGAACCGACGGCAACAGTCATGACCACTCGAGCAAGACTGTAAGAGTGACGAGCGCTGATGGTGCCAGCATTGCAAATACGTCCACTGGCACGGGTGGTGCGTCAACGAGTGCAACCGCAAGCGCGTCTGCAAATACCAACGCAAATGCTGGGGCAAAGGTCGGAAATGGCGGCACGGGTGCCACTTCTCAGAAGGTGTACCGTAAGCTTCGCTCGGAGGAGTAAACGAGTGAGTTTACTTAAACAGCTCGAGACGATGCGGGAGGTCGAAGAAGTTGTAGCATATCTTTGTCTTGTCGAATACTTAGTAGTGAAGTATCGTTTGTTTGAATAATACGGAGAGCAGATCTTTTGTTCGATAAATTCTATTTTTCTTTGTTGCGGCTAAAGCCGGTTGATAAATTCTGAAACCTTAAAGTTGGTCAAGACAGTCGACATCTTCCACTCGTTCTCGTTGTGCTAACTGTCTGGGTGGCAAAGCATATTTGGGTAAGACGAACGAGTTAAATTCTGGTCGTGGAGATTGCAGCATTTTTGTTAAATTGCTTGCCTCCAACCGAGTTTATTAATGACCCTTCTGTCGGAAGGTGCCATCAGGTGTGACTTACATGTATCTATGTTGTCTTGGACGACGTTGTCATACCGCGTGCAGCAACATGATTCGGGCGTTATGGATTGGGAGATCGCCTTCATGTATTAATATAAGCTACAGTATTGTATTAATCTTTAGCCATTATTTGTATTCTAAGGCTAAAAACGTCTTTGGTAAATAGGAACTTATGACGAAACTATTTCTTACATGTTAAACGGTACTGGTATCCATCCATACAGTAGGCAACGTAAGGAGGAGATGAAAAATGCACTTGTGGTAGTCTGTACCGTCATCGTGAAAAAGGCCTGCCGGTCCAGAGAGAGATAAAACAACTTTCTGTTTATTAATCATTATTTTTTCAGGACTTGGTACGTTCGGATTCCCAAGGATCAATCCCAAATTTGTTTTTACGATCCCATGCGTGGAAATGTCACAAATTTAAAATAACAAGGGAATAAATTTACTTTGATCGAGCTCGCAAGTTTTTTTAGCAAATTTCTTCGGATGAGCGATTAAAAAAACGGCAATGTTCGTTTTTAGTGGTATTGGCCAGGGTATCGCGCGTTTAGAATGTGCGCGAAAAACCGAAGGCATCATTCAAACTTCGCGAGGCTTTACTAGCGAAATCGGTGCCGGTAAGCCGATAAGCAATAAAAAGATACCGTGGATCGGTTGCTCCAAATCCGGTTATTTATTTATTTGGCTACGAAGGTTAGGGACGAGCAATCATGCCTGTTAAGCTAAACAAACTTGACTCTCATTCGCGCGGCGGAAGGTTGCCTTTCGCTCCTCTTGCATTCGAGGCCAACTTACAAACTATTAATATCATTCCAAATGACACTAGCGGCGTTTTCTGATCTACTGACTTTTACAGAACAGTGTATTCTGGATACTCATTTGCTTTGAGTCACTGAAAATCAGAACCCTTTTCGCAATCATCCACTTCTACATGAAGTTCACACCCATATGCTGTTGTCGATGCATTCCCGCCACTATTTGAGCCCGTAGACATGTTTGAGTCGCAACTCCACAAGCTGGATATCGTATGGCACCAAGCGAGTAAAATATCATGGTAAACCGTTCATCCTGTTGCACTCCTCTCCCAGCGCAACTCGAACACGATTTCCTCCGTACCTCATTCTCATTTCCACTTTCAAGTGCACTAGCTTCTTCCCTCCTCTCTATCCCCAACCATGAAGTTCTTCCAGGTCCTCGTTATCGCCGCCCTCGCCGTCGCTGGCGTCTCCGGACAAGCTGCCACCACTACGACAACCAACACCGGTGCGACTCCGGCCACAGACGCCACGACGCCGGCAGTGACCCCCGCTACAGGAGCCACGGGCGTCGCTTCCTCAACTAGCGCGACTGCAGCTCCCGACACAGGTGCAACGACGGCTGCCTCTGGAGCAAGCACCACCACCACGGCTGCTTTTGGGACGGGCGCCACTACCCCCACCGTCGGCACCACAGGCAGCGCTACGGCCAACACGTCGGTGGAAACCACAAGCTCAACTGGATCGGTTGACGCAGGCAGCTCGACCACATCGACGACGGACTCGTCTTCAGATGCAGCGACCGCCGTGTCGTCATCCACTGGTGATTCGAGCTCTTCGGCTGCTTCTGCTTCGGCCAGTGCGTCCGGCTCGAGCGGTGCGTCTCAGATCACCATGGCGCGGCTGCTGCTACCGTTTTGGCTGTCGGTGCCTACTTCTTGTAAGACATACGAACCTATTGGTCGCTGCTAGCGAAGAGTATGGTGTACCGTAGATTAATTCGTGTAGATTTAATAAAGAAAATCGAAAAAGACAACCTCAACAGCCGACATGGCTACATGTTTGCTCATCTTAGAGCATCTCCACCGGTGGGGCTCTATATCTATATAGCGACTGAAGAGCTCAAATTGATAACTACTAAGGTTTCACCAGGCGTCTCTATCGCCAATTTTTTAGCTACCGGGGGGTTTCGGTCGCTATTTCGGACGCCATAGCGACTGAAATCTATAGGAGGTTGGATCACTTGCAAACGAACAATGCCTCGAGGAAAAGCTTGGTCGGACAAGGAAGACGCCGCCCTGTGCACGGCGTGGTGCGCTACGTCGCAGAACCCAATCGCAGGGGCCGATCAGAAGGCGGACAACCTTTGGACGCTAATCTTGCAGTCATACCGTACGATAGTACCAGGAAGCAAGCGCTCTCTCATCGCCTTGAAAAACCGATGGTCAGACATCAATCGAGAGGTGAGCCGGCTTGTTGGTTGTTTGGTTGTTGTTGTTGGGCAAAACGAAAGTGGGAAAACAGAAGAAGACAGATTTGAAGACGCTCTGAAGTTATACGAGGCTCGTCAAGGAGAGGAGTTTTCTTTTGCTGCTGCATACGAAGTACTTAAGGACAAACCGAAGTGGACGGCGAGTGTGAACAAGAAGCGACCTGCTGATGGAAATGCTGCTGAAACGAGGGATACCAAGCGTCCCCAAGGTGCAAAAGCAGCGATCCAATCGCTGAAGGAGGGGAAACTGCTTGAGATGCAGTACGCTGCGTCTAGGTCGATCGCAAGATCAATGGAGCGCAAGAACGACATTTTGAGCGAGTGGGCAAGCATCGAACTCTTCAACATGCCTGATGCTGACCCTGATCAACGCGCTCAGTTTTTCAAAATTCTGCGTCAAAAGAAACTCTCCGAAATGATAAAAAAAATCGCGGAGTCGAAGCAGAGCGACGACGAGACGAGTGAAACCTACCAGGTTTCTGCTGCTGAAACTGAGATCCCGATGGGGTTCAATCAGGAGTCAAGTGGCGTTGCGAGTGAATCCCAAGAAGAAAACATTGTTGAGATTGCAGATTTGTGACCAGAGTTTGATGAAGCCAGTGTATTTTTTTATAATGCATTGCCTTTATTTTCCCAAGCATGTTCTACCAACTCTTTCTGAAGCTTGATGTGCTCGTATTCGTTGTCAATATTGCTAAATGCATCGATGACGTCTGTAATTGAGGTGATAGGACAATCAGATTGCGATACCGCTGGTTCAGGCGGATCTGAAAAGTACACGACATGAAGTAAATCGTGCCGCGACTCCACTATCATGTTATGCAAAACAATGCAGCAATTCATTACTTCTTCAAGCTTTTTAACAGTCCAGAACCGTGCAGGCAAAGCAAGTATCCTCCACTGTCGCTGAAGAACGCCGAATGCTCTTTCAACGTCTTTCCGTAAAGCTGAGTGAAGTTTCGTATAGTTTTTCTCTTTTTGTGAGGTTGGCGTTGCTATACCTTTGGCAAATACCGACCAATTCGGGTAAATACCGTCGGCAAGCAAGAAAGGAAGGTCGCGCTCTGTCTTACCAAGTTTGTACGTAACGCGAGGAATTTCACCGTGAAGCAATCGTCGTAGAAATGACGATCTTTGAAGAACGTTGATGTCGTTGTTGGAACCTGCTGCTCCGAAATCAGCATGCCAAATCCACAGATCCCCTGATGCAATTGCTTCTAACACAACAGTAGGTTTCTTCTCGCGTCCTTTGTATTGACCAGCGTGTGCTCGAGGGCATAACGCCCACTCCCATTTCATGCAATCAATCGAACCTATCATTCCCGGGAAACCTCTCGCTTTATTCACGTCGAGCAAAGCTGAAATGTCGTGTTCTGTCGGTACTCGCAGGTACGTTGGTCCAAAATGTTCTACAACGTCAAAACAGAACTCATCTAATATCTCAAATGCCGTAGATTCTCCGATAGAGCAGACTTCGTCCATCTCATCCCCTGCCTTCGCGTATGCCAGCATCCGAAACGCTGCAGTAATTTTCAACAAACTACTAATTCCTGGCTTGCCAGTTGCATCAAAGCGCTGACGAAAATACGGATAATGCGAAATCAGCTCGTCGTGGACTCTCATGAATAGTGGCTTTGACATGCGATATCGACGTGCAAATGTCCTGTCCTCGTGGAGTGGCGTTTCGGTGAAGTATCGCCGCACAAGCATCTCATTAGCCGCAGTGAAGTCTCTGTCGACATTTGCAGCCTTGCCGGGGCTGTGAACCGTCGTGTTTTTCTCTTTTTTCGGTGCGCGAGGGGTCAGGATGTAGCGAGCAGACGTACGC
>NW_003303754.1:3695928-3699128 GCF_000142945.1 Phytophthora infestans T30-4
TTCAGATATTATGTGAACTTTCCACGATATACGTTGTGTACATCAAACAAAATGGGAACAGCGTTTGTGATTAAGTTGGCGCGGATGCACATGTCTAAGTAAGGACACGAAACACGAAGGAATACCGACCTACACTATGTACACGATGGGATAGAAGAGCAACACGAAGCACGGAAGGCCATGGACGATGATAGAACACTTAGCCGATGCAAACCACGAAGTTTTATAAGTAGCGGGAAAGATGAAAGAGCACGCAGCCATGAAAAGAACAGATGGATGGAACATGACAGGAACGTACGGGCCACGGAAGGGAACTAAATACATAGACACCCCAGCATGCTGAAAAGCACGGGCTACGGAAGAGCACGGACGTTCGAAGCCACGGTAGAACACGTATCGGTGAGAGTGCACAGAAACAATACTCCAACGACACCACGGGTAAACATGGAGCACAGTCAACCGACCAAAATTGAGCCCGCAGGAGGCCAGATACGGATAATCAAAAATTCATCAATTTTTTGGAGGCACGATGCCTAGGGTAGAACCATGAGCTCCACCGATCCCACGAAGCGTGACACTACGGGTAGCTAACGATAACACAGACGACAGCCCAGCCCCGACACCAGAGATAACACGACAGCATGGACGGTGGGTTAGCCACTAAACCATCGGAGAACACGCTGCCACGCGAAATCACCGAGTCACAGAGCACCATACCAGTGTAGAACCTGAGCTTACCGAGCCACGGAGGACAGCAGTACATGATAATACGATTGCACGGACTGCGGACCGCCCACCAAATGCACAGGGGGTGGGCTTGGTATGACCACGATTACACACCGTGGAGCACGATGGCATCGTAGAGCACGATAACACGGATAACGCAGATGCACAGCACGTGCACAATACCATAGAAAGCATAACCACACCGCGATTGCACGATAGCGTGATACCGCGGTCGATGACACTTCATCAGGAGATCACGATGCACGGGCGACGGAACCACACGACTGCGTGGAGGCACCAAAGCACGGAATAGCACCCTTTGGTTAGAAAACCGGCGATGGGAGGCCAACGGCCACGAATGCCTATGTATCACGAAAGCGGTACAGCCCGCGTAAACGTTTGAGAACAGAGAATAGCTAGGAGCCACGAAAGAGGCTGTACTAAAGTGCATAAGCTCGAAAGAGAGCGCATATCCACAAACAGCGTGGACCACGGGTGAACAGAGAGCCACGAAACCAAGTAGAACACGGAAGAGCGCAGGCCCATTCTAGAACACCGACATTCAAACCTGTAGGTTCGGGGGTAACGTTAACGTACCCAAACCCCCGATATTGTTACAAAGCCACATGAGACTACGAAATGACAGGTGTTTTAAGTACACGACACAACATCGCACGGGGATGGCCGAACCCGCGGGGAACAAGATCAGACATAAAGCACACAACACACGAAGTACTTAAAATTGCGGCCACCTTATCTCCAACAAACCATTTCACTCCGCCGCGTAGCGGCGGCGAACGGCTAGTCTTACCCCCCTAGTGGAGTCTGGTGTCTGTCCGTCCGTCAGTCCGTCCGTAACGGGCTAGGGTTAATAATCCTCACGCTAAAACGCGCGTTCTACTGGCTGCCGAGCGCAGCGAAGGCGGCCTCGATTGGCTAAAAAGCTGCCGAGCGCAGCGAAGGCGGCCCCCATTGGCTAAAATAGGCATTGTGTTTTGTACACACTGTATGTGGTCTACACATCGTACTTAAAAGCACCGTTTAAATTTCATTTTGCCCTCATTTCTAGCTGCGGAGCGCCACGACACGCATAGGGCACTGCCTGTGTACGCGTTAATTAGCATTAGTGGAAGGCGCCGATGTGCACACACGTACTTTATCGTCGTAGGATCTGTTGAAAAAAATTGTAGGATTTGGTGACTCACATTTCGGCCTCAATCGAAACTTTAGTACTTATAGGATATATAATGATATTTTAGGCTTCGTAGTACTTTTAAATAATAAAACTTACAAAACTTTTGAGTAGTACTATGTTTTAAAAAATTTATATTTTTCTTGCAGAAGTTTATAGCAGTACAGCAAAAAATTAATTAGTTGCGCAAGAAAAATAACGCATGTTATTACTAATACTAATCAATTTAAACCAAAGTACCGGTATTATATTTGCGTTAGATAAAGATGCACAATTTATTACTAATATTAAATATTCGAGCACTTTTAAAATGTGAATATAGTGGCTTCCCACCATCCCACCCCACATAACCATGTACACCACTCCGCCGCCGATAAAAAAGGATCGTATTCCTTTGTATTCGCGCGCGTAGTGTACGACCTTAAGAGATTGTGCGCACTTTTCACCACGATATGTAGCATACATCAAACAAAATAAAAACAGCGTTTGCGATTGAATTAGCGCGGAGGCAAGTGGATAAACAAGAACACGAAACACAGAGGAACACCGGCGCACACTATGTACACGATGGGGTAGAGGGAAGAACACGAAGCACAGAAGGCCACGGACGTTGAAAAAGGACTAAATTAATGAAGGCAGCTAGCCATTCTGAAAAGCACGAACCACGGACGAGCACGCTACCATGAAAACTTGGAATGGCAAGAATATGATGGGAGCGTATGGATCACGGAAAGTAGCTGAAGTAATGACACCCCAACATGCTGAAAAACACGGGCCACGGAAACGGTAAGGTGCACGGAAAGCAATTCTTCCATAACACCACGGTAGAACATGAAGCACAGACGATGAACCTAACACAAAGCCACAGGAGAGCATAAGCGGGAAATCACCGAGCATTGGAGCACGATACCAGGGTAGAGCCAAGCCACGGAGCACAGTGTTACGGTAGCTCACAATAGCTCGGACGACAGACCAACCACGATACCGCGAGATAATACGATTGCACGGACGGTGGTCCAGCCACTAAACCGTGAGATAACACGCAGCAACGGGAGTTATAGACGGCAAATCGCGGAGCCACAAAAGGCGATTCCACGATTGCACGGGCGGCAGATCAGCCACGGAAGCACCGGGGAGCGCTTTTGGATATTACGATTGCACAACGTGGATCAGTATGCCATTGTTGAATATAATAACACGGGAAACACAGATGCACTACGCGAGCACGAAAGCATAGGATAGCAGAAGTATACTGCGCTCGCATGATAGCGCGATAACGCGG
>NW_003303754.1:3700974-3735958 GCF_000142945.1 Phytophthora infestans T30-4
AATAGCTCGGACGACAGACCAACCACGATACCGCGAGATAATACGATTGCACGGACGGTGGTCCAGCCACTAAACCGTGAGATAACACGCAGCAACGGGAGTTATAGACGGCAAATCGCGGACAACAAAAGGCGATTCCACGATTGCACGGGCGGCAGATCAGCCACGGAAGCACCGGGGAGCGCTTTTTGGATATCACGATTGCACAACGTGGATCAGTATGCTATAGTAGAATATAATAACACGGGGAAACACAGATGCACTACGCGAGCACGAAAGCATAGGATAGCAGAATTATACTGCGCTCGCATGATAGCGCGATAACGCGGTCGATGAATCACACCAGGAGAGCACGTTACACGGGGGACGGATCCATATAACTACGGAATAGCACCCGTCGGCGAGGGTACCGTCGATGAGACGCCATGGACCATGAATGAATATGGACCACTAAACCTGTAAACCCACTCAAGACCTTGGGAACACGGAAAAATAGCAGCCACGAAAGGGTGTCGTACTACTGAAAAGCATGAGCCCAAAAGAGAGAGCGCATTAACGGAAAAGGGCAATATCCACGGAGGAACATAGACGCCAACCAGTAGTACGGAGCAACGGACGCGTACGAATTAACGATACCGTGCACTGCCACATGAGACTACGAAATGACAGGTGTTTTAAGTACACGACACAACATCGCACGGGGATGGCCGAAGCCTCGGGGTACAAGATCAGACTGAAAGCACACAACACACGAAATACTTAAAATTGCGGCCACCTTATCTCCAACAAACCATTTCACTCCGCCGCGTAGCGGCGGCGAACGGCTAGTCTTACCTCTCTAGTGGAGTCTGACGTGTGTCTGTCCGTACGTCCGTCCGTTACGGGCCTGTTTGCTAGCATGGACCTTTCCTCGCACATGGCTACACTCCACCTGTTCGGTACTATATTTTCCCATCCTTTCGACTGCACCTATCTTTGTGACTCGGCTTGACTATGCAAAAATTGCACTTTTAGCCATGAATAGGGTTAATAAAACTCACGCTAATACGCGCGTTCTACTGGCTGCCGAGCGCAGCGAAGGCGGCGTCGATTGGCTTAAATCGCATTATGTGGTCTACACGTCGTACTTAAATGCACCGCTCAAATTTCATTTTGCTCTCATTTTCAGCTGCGGTTCGCCACCTCACGCGAAGGGCGCTGCCTGTGTGCGCGTTAGTTAGCATTAGTATAAGGCGCCGATAAGCACACACGTACTATATCGTCGTAGGAGCTGTTGAAAAAAATTGTAGGATTTGGTGACTCATATTTCGGCCTCAATCGAAACTTTAGTACTTATAGGATATATAATGATATTTTAGGCTTCGTAGTACATTTTAATAATAAAACTTACAAAACTTTTGAGTAATACTATGTTTTGAGAATTTTATATTTTTCTTGCAGACGTTTATAGCAGTACTACAAAAAATTAATTAGTTGCGCAAGAAAAAAAACGCCTGTTATTACTAATACTAATCAATTTAAACCAAAGTACCGGTATTATATTTGCGTTAGATAAAGATGCACAATTTATTACTAATATTAAATATTCGAGCACTTTTAAAATGTGAATATAGTGGCTTCCCACCATCCCACCCCACATAACCATGTACACCACTCCGCCGCCGATAAAAAGGATCGTATTCCTTTGTATTCGCGCGCGTAGTGTACGACCTTAAGAGATTGTGCGCACTTTTCACCACGATATGTAGCATACATCAAACAAAATAAAAACAGCGTTTGCGATTGAATTAGCGCGGAGGCAAGTGGACAAGAACACGAAACACAGAGGAACACCGGCGCACACTATGTACACGATGGGGTAGAGGGAAGAACACGAAGCACAGAAGGCCACGGACGTTGAAAAAGGACTAAATTAATGAAGGCAGCTAGCCATTCTGAAAAGCACAAACCACGGACGAGCACGCTACCATGAAAACTTGGAATGGCAAGAATATGATGGGAGCGTATGGATCACGGAAAGTAACTGAAGTAATGACACCTCAACATGCTGAAAAACACGGGCCACGGAAACGGTAAGGTGCACGGAAAGCAATTCTTCCATAACACCACGGTAGAACATGAAGCACAGACGATGAACCTAACACAAAGCCACAGGAGAGCATAAGCGGGAAATCACCGAGCATTGGAGCACGATACCAGGGTAGAGCCAAGCCACGGAGCACAGTGTTACGGTAGCTCACAATAGCTCGGACGACAGACCAACCACGATACCGCGAGATAATACGATTGCACGGACGGTGGTCCAGCCACTAAACCGTGAGATAACACGCAGCAACGGGAGTTATAGACGGCAAATCGCGGAGCCACAAAAGGCGATTCCACGATTGCACGGGCGGCAGATCAGCCACGGAAGCACCGGGGGGCGCTTTTGGATATCACGATTGCACAACGTGGATCAGTATGCCATTGTTGAATATAATAACACGGGAAACACAGATGCACTACGCGAGCACGAAAGCATAGGATAGCAGAATTATACTGCGCTCGCATGATAGCGCGATAACGCGGTCGATGAAGTCACACCAGGAGAGCACGTTACACGGGGGACGGATCCATATAACTACGGAATAGCACCCGTCGGCGAGGGTACCGTCGATGAGACGCCATGGACCATGAATGAATATGGACCACTAAACCTGTAAACTCACTCAAGACCTTGGAACACGGCAAAAATAGCAGCCACGAAAGGGTGTCGTACTACTGAAAAGCATGAGCTCAAAAGAGAGAGCGCATTAACGGAAAAGGGCAATAGCCACGGAGGAACATAGACGCCAACCAGTAGTACGGA
Organism: Phytophthora infestans T30-4; assembly: GCF_000142945.1. Classification (NCBI taxonomy): domain Eukaryota; phylum Oomycota; class Peronosporomycetes; order Peronosporales; family Peronosporaceae; genus Phytophthora; species Phytophthora infestans. Next base: position 3,703,823 of record NW_003303754.1, read on the forward strand.
GCAACGGACGCGTACGAATTAACGATACCGTACACTGCCACATGAGACTACGAAATGACAGGTGTTTTAAGTACACGACACAACATCGCACGGGGATGGCCGAAGCCTCGGGGTACAAGATCAGACTGAAAGCACACAACACACGAAGTACTTAAAATTGCGGCCACCTTATCTCCAACAAACCATGCCACTCCGCCGCGTAGCGGCGGCGAACGGCTAGTCTTACCTCCCTAGTGGAGTGTGGTCTGCGTCCGTCCGTCAGTCCGTCCGTAACGGGCTAAGGGTTTAATAAAACTCACGCTAATACGCGCGTTCTACTGACAACCGAGCGCAGCGAAGCCGGCTTCAATTGGCTTAAATCGCATTATGTGGTCTACACGTCGTACTTAAATGCACCGCTCAAATTTCATTTTGCTCTCATTTTCAGCTGCGGTTCGCCACCTCACGCGAAGGGCGCTGCCTGTGTGCGCGTTAGTTAGCATTAGTATAAGGCGCCGATAAGCACACACGTACTATATCGTCGTAGGAGCTGTTGAAAAAAATTGTAGGATGTGGTGACTCACATTTCGGCCTCAATCGAAACTTTAGTACTTATAGGATATATAATGATATTTTAGGCTTCGGAGTACTTTTAAATAATAAAACTTACAAAACTTTTGAGTAGTACTATGTTTTAAAAAATTTATATTTTTCTTGCAGAAGTTTATAGCAGTACAGCAAAAAATTAATTAGTTGCGCAAGAAAAATAACGCATGTTATTACTAATACTAATCAATTTAAACCAAAGTATCGGTATTATATTTGCGTTAGATAAAGATGCACAATTTATTACTAATATTAAATATTCGAGCACTTTTAAAATGTGAATATAGTGGCTTCCCACCATCCCACCCCACATAACCATGTACACCACTCCGCCGCCGATAAAAAAGGATCGTATTCCTTTGTATTCGCGCGCGTAGTGTACGACCTTAAGAGATTGTGCGCACTTTTCACCACGATATGTAGCATACATCAAACAAAATAAAAACAGCGTTTGCGATTGAATTAGCGCGGAGGCAAGTGGATAAACAAGAACACGAAACACAGAGGAACACCGGCGCACACTATGTACACGATGGGGTAGAGGGAAGAACACGAAGCACAGAAGGCCACGGACGTTGAAAAAGGACTAAATTAATGAAGGCAGCTAGCCATTCTGAAAAGCACGAACCACGGACGAGCACGCTACCATGAAAACTTGGAATGGCAAGAATATGATGGGAGCGTATGGATCACGGAAAGTAGCTGAAGTAATGACACCCCAACATGCTGAAAAACACGGGCCACGGAAACGGTAAGGTGCACGGAAAGCAATTCTTCCATAACACCACGGTAGAACATGAAGCACAGACGATGAACCTAACACAAAGCCACAGGAGAGCATAAGCGGGAAATCACCGAGCATTGGAGCACGATACCAGGGTAGAGCCAAGCCACGGAGCACAGTGTTACGGTAGCTCACAATAGCTCGGACGACAGACCAACCACGATACCGCGAGATAATACGATTGCACGGACGGTGGTCCAGCCACTAAACCGTGAGATAACACGCAGCAACGGGAGTTATAGACGGCAAATCGAGGAGCCACAAAAGGCGATTCCACGATTGCACGGGCGGCAGATCAGCCACGGAAGCACCGGGGAGCGCTTTTGGATATCACGATTGCACAACGTGGATCAGTATGCCATTGTTGAATATAATAACACGGGAAACACAGATGCACTACGCGAGCACGAAAGCATAGGATAGCAGAATTATACTGCGCTCGCATGATAGCGCGATAACGCGGTCGATGAATCACACCAGGAGAGCACGTTACACGGGGGACGGATCCATATAACTACGGAATAGCACCCGTCGGCGAGGGTACCGTCGATGAGACGCCATGGACCACGAATGAATATGGACCACTAAACCTGTAAACCCACTCAAGACCTTGGGAACACGGAAAAATAGCAGCCACGAAAGGGTGTCGTACTACTGAAAAGCATGAGCCCAAAAGAGAGAGCGCATTAACGGAAAAGGGCAATATCCACGGAGGAACATAGACGCCAACCAGTAGTACGGAGCAACGGACGCGTACGAATTAACGATACCGTGCACTGCCACATGAGACTACGAAATGACAGGTGTTTTAAGTACACGACACAACATCGCACGGGGATGGCCGAAGCCTCGGGGTACAAGATCAGACTGAAAGCACACAACACACGAAGTACTTAAAATTGCGGCCACCTTATCTCCAACAAACCATTTCACTCCGCCGCGTAGCGGCGGCGAACGGCTAGTCTTACCTCCTAGTGGAGTCTGGTGTCTGTCCGTCCGTCAGTCCGTCCGTAACGGGCTAGGGTTAATAATCCTCACGCTAAAACGCGCGTTCTACTGGCTGCCGAGTGCAGCGAAGGCGGTCTCGATTGTCTAAAATGCTGCCGAGCGCAGCGAAGCGGGCCCCTATTGGCCTAAAATAGGCATTGTGTTTTGTACACACTGTATGTGGGTCTACACATCGTACCTTAAAAGCACCGTTTAAATTTCATTTTGCCCTCATTTCTAGCTGCGGTAGCGCCACGACACGCATAGGGACACTGCCTGTGTACGCGTTAGTTAGCATTAGTATAAGGCGCCGATAAGCACACACGTACTATATCGTCGTAGGAGCTGTTGAAAAAAATTGTAGGATTTGGTGACTCATATTTCGGCCTCAATCGAAACTTTAGTACTTATAGGATATATAATGATATTTTAGGCTTCGTAGTACATTTTAATAATAAAACTTACAAAACTTTTGAGTAATACTATGTTTTGAGAATTTTATATTTTTCTTGCAGACGTTTATAGCAGTACTACAAAAAATTAATTAGTTGCGCAAGAAAAAAAACGCCTGTTATTACTAATACTAATCAATTTAAACCAAAGTACCGGTATTATATTTGCGTTAGATAAAGATGCACAATTTATTACTAATATTAAATATTCGAGCACTTTTAAAATGTGAATATAGTGGCTTCCCACCATCCCACCCCACATAACCATGTACACCACTCCGCCGCCGATAAAAAAGGATCGTATTCCTTTGTATTCGCGCGCGTAGTGTACGACCTTAAGAGATTGTGCGCACTTTTCACCACGATATGTAGCATACATCAAACAAAATAAAAACAGCGTTTGCGATTGAATTAGCGCGGAGGCAAGTGGATAAACAAGAACACGAAACACAGAGGAACACCGGCGCACACTATGTACACGATGGGGTAGAGGGAAGAACACGAAGCACAGAAGGCCACGGACGTTGAAAAAGGACTAAATTAATGAAGGCAGCTAGCCATTCTGAAAAGCACGAACCACGGACGAGCACGCTACCATGAAAACTTGGAATGGCAAGAATATGATGGGAGCGTATGGATCACGGAAAGTAGCTGAAGTAATGACACCCCAACATGCTGAAAAACACGGGCCACGGAAACGGTAAGGTGCACGGAAAGCAATTCTTCCATAACACCACGGTCGAACATGAAGCACAGACGATGAACCTAACACAAAGCCACAGGAGAGCATAAGCGGGAAATCACCGAGCATTGGAGCACGATACCAGGGTAGAGCCAAGCCACGGAGCACAGTGTTACGGTAGCTCACAATAGCTCGGACGACAGACCAACCACGATACCGCGAGATAATACGATTGCACGGACGGTGGTCCAGCCACTAAACCGTGAGATAACACGCAGCAACGGGAGTTATAGACGGCAAATCGAGGAGCCACAAAAGGCGATTCCACGATTGCACGGGCGGCAGATCAGACACGGAAGCACCGGGGAGCGCTTTTGGATATTACGATTGCACAACGTGGATCAGTATGCCATTGTTGAATATAGTAACACGGGAAACACAGATGCACTACGCGAGCACGAAAGCATAGGATAGCAGAATTATACTGCGCTCGCATGATAGCGCGATAACGCGGTCGATGAAGTCACACCAGGAGAGCACGTTACACGGGGGACGGATCCATATAACTACGGAATAGCACCCGTCGGCGAGGGTACCGTCGATGAGACGCCATGGACCACGAATGAATATGGACCACTAAACCTGTAAACCCACTCAAGACCTTGGGAACACGGAAAAATAGCAGCCACGAAAGGGTGTCGTACTACTGAAAAGCATGAGCCCAAAAGAGAGAGCGCATTAGCGGAAAAGGGCAATATCCACGGAGGAACATAGACGCCAACCAGTAGTACGGAGCAACGGACGCGTACGAATTAACGATACCGTACACTGCCACATGAGACTACAAAATGACAGGTGTTTTAAGTACACGACACAACATCGCACGGGGATGGCCGAAGCCTCGGGGTACAAGATCAGACTGAAAGCACACAACACACGAAGTACTTAAAATTGCGGCCACCTTATCTCCAACAAACCATGCCACGCCGCCGCGTAGCGGCGGCGAACGGCTAGTCTTACCTCTCTAGTGGAGTCTGGTCTGCGTCCGTCATTCCGTTCGCGGCTAGGGTTAATTCATGTAACGCAAATGCGGGCGTTCTACTGGCTGCCGAGCGCAGCGAAGGCGGCCTCAATTGGCTAAAATTGCAATATGTGGTGGACACACTGTATGTGGTCAACACATCGTACTTAAATGCACCGTTCAAATTTCATTTTGCCCCATTTTCAACTGTGGGCCGCCACCTCATGCGAAGGGCGCTTCCTGTGTACGCGTTAGTTAGCATAATTAAATAGCGCCGATGGGCACACACGTACAATATCGTCGTAGGAGCCGCTGCAAATTTTTGTAGGCCCTGGTGACTTATATGTCGGCCTCAATCGAAACTTTAGTACTTATTGGATATAGAATGATGTTTTAGGCTTCGTAGTACTTTCCTAATGAGTTTAATTTCAATACTGTTTTGCGTAGTACTATTTTAAATACAATTCATTTTTTACTTGCTGTTATTTGTAGTAGTAGTACACATAATTGCTATATCAACGTTTGATAATAAATAACAAATATATTACTATAAATAATAATGTGAAAACTTTAAAATATGACTATTGTGGCTTACACCCCTGCACCTCCGTAAGAAAGTATTGTCTTCCTTTGTATTTGCGCGCGTAGTGTGCGACCTTCAGATATTATGTGAACTTTCCAACAATATACGTTGTGTACATCAAGCAAAATGGGAACAGCGTTTGTGATTAAGTTGGCGCGGATGCACATGTCTAAGCAAGGACACGAAACACGAAGGAATACCGACCTACACTATGTACACGATGGGATAGAAGAGCAACACGAAGCACGGAAGGCCATGGACGATGATAGAAGACTTAGCCGATGCAAACCACGATGTTTTATGCGTAGCGTGAAAGACGGAAGTGCACGCAGCTATGAAAAGGACAGAGGGACAAGAATATGACGGGAGTGTACAGACCACGGAAGGGAAATAGATATACAGACACCCCAGCATGCTAAAAAGGGTGGCTACGGAAGAGTACGCACGTAGCGGTAAGAGTGCATGGACAGCAACTCTCCCATAGCACCACGGAAGAGCACGGAGTACGGCCGCCGGACCAGGCATGAAGCGGCGGGAATCCGAAAACGGGAAGTCATCGAGCATTAGAGCACGTTATCAGGGTAGAACCGGATCTCACCAAGCCAGGGAGCACGATACTACGGTACCTAACAATCACACGGACGACAGACCAGCCGCGACACCACAAGCTAGCACGATAGCATGGGCTGTGCCACTAAGCCATGGGAGAACGCAGCCGCAGAGCTATAGACGTAAAATCACCGTGCCGCGGAGAACGATACCAGTGTTGAACCTGAGCTTACCGAGCCACGGAGGACAGTACTACATTAGAACTAGATTGCACGAACGGCGGGCCAGCCACGAAATAAACGGGGAGGTGGGCGCTTGGGGTGACCACGACTGCACACTGTGGAGCACGTTGCCATTGTAGAACACGATAACACGGACAACGCAGATACACTACGTGACCACAATACCATAGACAGCATTACCACACCGTGATTGCACGATAGCGTGATACCGCAGTCGATGGAACCTCACCTGGAGAGCACGATACACGGGCGACGGAACAACACGACTGCATAAAGTCACCAAACCACGGAATAGCACACTTCGGCTAGAGCACCGGCGAAGGCCAACGGTCACGAAATAGTATCTACCACGAAGCCAGTGCAACCCACATAAACGTTTGAGAACAGAGAAAAGTTAGCATTTACGAAAAGGCCGTACTAAAGCGCATGAACCCACAAGAGAGAGGACAGAACCGCTGAGCAGCGTGGGCCATGGGTGAGCAGGAACCTCGAAGCTGGGAAGAGCCACGAAAGAGCATGGACCATTGAAGAAAACAACACCAAACCCTGTAGTACGGGGTAACGGAAATGTTCCAAACCACGATATTATACGGGGCCGAATGAGACTACGGAAAGGCAAGTGGTTAAATACACGATGCCAAGATCTACGGGGTGAGCCACGCTCTCAAAACACGCGACACCAAGAAGCACTAAGGTTGCGTCCACCTCATCTCCAACAAACCATGCCACTCCGCCGCGTAGCGGCGGCGAACGGCTAGTCTTAAACATCTACTGCAGCAACCTGTCTGTCCGTCACACTAAATTGTCGTGCCTGTCACGCTTTTCCGGACAAATCATGGATAAAATAATTTAAATATTTCTACTGGCTGCCGAGCGCAGCGAAGGTGGCCTTAATTGGTTAAAACTAGAATGTGTAGTTGACATCAATAAATGCATGTGCATTGATATTTGAGTACTAAACGGAGGGCAGGGTGCTTAGCGTACACGTAAGCATGCGTGTTTCCGAGGACATGGTTTAAGTATACTAAATACTCTGTACTCAGTAGGATCTGCGAGTTACACTGACTAAAATGATAATTTGAATTTTTTTATTGTAAAGATATTAACATTATTAATAATAAGTTATCTGAGTGGGTTTCTGGTATTGCTAAATCGTACATGTTACATGTACAGCAGTAGCCGGTCGTGTGGGCTTGCCGTAAGAACAAAGCTGTGCTTATAAACGTTGTCACTAGATCCACCAAGATAGATAGTTTAGATTGACGTGGAAAAGAAGTAATATGTGCTGATGACAATTACTACTGTATTGTTTCCTAAGCGTTTATTTAGACAACAAAATTCTGATACTTCTTAATAGGCAGACGCGTTGCCGACAAGGCGTAGAATAAGGTTTTACATGCAGCGGTAAGATAACAACACAACATGAGAGGTGTAAATTATGGTTATTATAAGTAGGCCCGTAAAGAAACGTTAATCAACTTAGAGCCTAATCTACGTTTAACCATCCTGGAATCATCGTTTAAGTATCAAATAAAAATACCGCCGTCAACAAAAGGCGTCGTGCGACGCATCGTTATATCCAAAGGCTACAGTATAACCATAACAGGCACAGATTGGAGTGTATAATGACTAATTCTGAATCAGCACAAAATGAACACACTTCAATGCATAAGAAAATGCTACAGCCTGAATATTTTTATTAAATATTCAAACTGTTACACTTTTAATTTTCTTTCAAAGTAGCGAGTTTGGTATGCGAAGTGGTTAATAGTCAGTTTATTACAAGCTTAACCAGGCAGTACAAGCGGGTATTTGATGCAAGCTGGACAGATATTCTTTGCATTGTTGCAATCTAGGTTTCAGAAACGGCCCGTGAAATCGATCACGACGCTAAACTAAATATATTATTTAGCGTTTTTAGACTGAAGTGCAGGTGCTTCTGGGTGGAAGATTAAGGTACAGTGATCGCCAACAACAACAAAGAGACTTTGCCAAGATCACTAGCGTAATCGTTTATGAGCATGGTAAGTATGATGCTAGGGTCTCAGTCTTTTGTACCGGTAGAAATATTTACACGGCTTACTGGGAGCTCAGCATTTTGTAGCAAATGAAACGCAGATTTATGAAATTAAAGAAGTCGATTTAGGCACATGGGGGACTCAGAGGATTTGGACTAATTATCCCGCCGAAGCGAAGCGAAGGCGGGAAGGCAAAAATCTAGAGTAAAACCTAAATTACCGCCGCGTAGCGGCGGCGCTCGGCTAGTAAACATATATTGTATTTTCATCACTTCAACGTCGACGACTATTCGTCAACACATTACAAGCTGAGCTTTTAATGTGTGTCGTGTGAGTCAGCGTTTCAACTGAAGTGTATCCGTGCCTGAAGCTCGAGGTGACACTGCTTGCTGACATCGGTTATTTAGACTGCATGCACATGTACTGTGCAGTACAGTACGCACCTTCGTCTCTCTCTCTTTCTCGGTGGCACTGCTTGCAAAGCGAAGTGAGCTTCACTTCGTCGCAGTGATTTCGATGGAGGCTGCGACTGGACAAACTTGACGCGCAACGTTGTTCCCCACTCTAGCTCGCCAATCAACTGCCGAAAATCGTTTTCGTCGACAACACCATCGACAAACTTTGAGTCAAACATTCGGAACTTCCATGACATCTGTCAGATGATCTGACACGGTTGAGCTGACGCGTCAGCTTTAATAGAGCTTGAATACTGTATCCTCACTGAGAGGAGTCGCTCGTAACGGACCTGATACGAAGCTCAAAAGGGCACTTTGATGAAGAAACACCAGCCTCCAGCCTCCAAATAACCATGGATACTGTACTTCATTTCAGTGCAAGCGAATGCACGGGAGCCGCGACGAACTTCGGACGGAGATCTGGACCAGCTTGGTATTAATACATGCACATGTATTTTTTTAAAAGCGATCTAGCCAGCATCCTGGCGCATCCTCCTCGGTTGCGTTCTCCGTTGAAAGACCCATCCTCCTCACACTTTATTTGCTGTCAGCGCTAAACTACATGTACTTCAGTAGCACATGTACGCGGATCGTATCGACTCGGGCGTCTACGCCGTTAGAAGAGTGGAAGCTATTATATCACGCTGTTACTGTACCTGCATTAGTACTGTGTACCGGAAGCGCCCTCGGCGGTGACGATCTCCTCGCTTCAAAACGTTCTTGCGGTCTGGAGTTTTAATTTAATCTACGGGATCACGAACCAAAGGGATCCAATCTTGCACCGGAACCGTATGGCTGCTCGCTCGTTACAAAGATCAAGTGTAAGAAACGCTTGGCAACTTCAGCTTTTGTACAGCTAGCCCATCTTCTCGTCTACAGGGTTTGTCTCTCGTGTATCAAATCACATAGAGACGGGGTGGAGTCTCCGCTACCTGCACCACCATTCACCAATCCGGTGTCCGGCTTGGCACCGCGTCACCTGGTGAGACTTTCGCTGCACATGGACCCGTCGGTCTATGACCAGCAAAAATGGAGCCGGCGCCACCGACTTAACCTATCACAGCAGGACAAGCTGTCCAGTCAGCGTTCTCCACACGTGCTTGCGTCTGCGCTGATTGGCACGCCTTCATGACTGGAGCAGGGTCAAGAGATTCCCTCAGCACATCGAGGGATGAATGCGGCCGTGAGCCTTTTTGCCTTGCCGCCGCCACGTCCACTTCTCGTTTTGCTCCGGTCGAAATAGCCGCAGCATTTCCTTTTTACCACAAGAGTCGAGACCGTCAGACGTCTAACATCATGGCGTTCTTCACGTCCGAGGACCTCAAGATCTCCTTCAACTTCTTCTGTACCGTGTACGGTATCGGCACACTTGGCTTGCCATCCAACTTTGCCCGTTCGGGTCTCACACTCGCCATCATCGCGCTGCTGTTCATGGGTTTCGCCAACATTTGCTCGTGCGTCGCCATCTCGCGTGTGATGTTGGCTGCCCCAAAGACGGTCAAGACGTACGGTGACGTTGGCGAGTGGTGCTGCGGCTCTATTGGCCGATACCTCGTGCTCTTCGTCCAGTTCGGCGTGTGCTGCTTGGTGCCGACCGCGTTCCTGGTGCTCGGCGGTATCCTGCTCGACGGTATCTCCCCGGACGCCTTCGACCAGCAGTACTGGAGCATCATCATGGCTGCGATGCTGCTTCCCGTAATTCTGACTCCGACGCTCAAGGAAGGTGCTGCCGCCGCGTTCGCCGGCTGTGTCGGCACGCTTCTTGCTGACGCTATCGCTCTTGGTGTGCTGGTGAACGGCATCGGCTCGGACCACCCGGCCGTCATCTCCCCCGACTTCGACTTCGGTCAGGTGGCCAGTTCCTTCGGTAACTTGGCACTGGCCTACTCCGCCGCGGTGCTGGTGCCGGCTCTGCAGCGTGAGCACTCGCAGCCCGAGCGTATGCCACGCGTGGTTGCCACCACCATGGCGTTCACGGCTTGTCTGTTCCTCATCATCGGTGTGACTGCGTACTCCTACGTGGGGTGCCAAATCCCCGGTAACCTTCTGTTCGCTATTGGCGGTACGGCCCTCGACCTGAACGCCAACCGCGGTGCTGTTGTGCTTGCTTACATGTTCATGCAACTGCACATCACCATCGCTATGTCCGTGATCCTGAACCCCGTGCTCTACATCGCTGAGCGCGGCATTCTGGGCATGCACAAGCGTCCTGTTCTTTCCCATGTGGACGAGGAATCTCCGGCGTTCGAAGTTATCAACACGCCGTCACATCCGAAGGACCACGGCGGCCCATCTGTCACGTCGTTGGCGGACGCCGAGTACGATCTGTCCCCCGACGCACTGGTTGAAGAGTACCACAACAGTGGCCCCCTCGTGACGGCCAAGTACATGGCACTCCGTATTGCCATCGTTGTGATCCTCCTCATTATCGCTATTATCTTCAAGGACCACTTTGTCGACTTCACGGACTTTGTCGGTGCCTGGGCTGTGTCTATGGCTTGCATCATCCTGCCGATCTTCTTCTACCTTAAGGTGTTCTGGAACCACACGCCTTGGTACGAGAAGGCCATCGGCGCCTTTATTATCGTCGTCTGCGCTGGCCTTGGTGGCTATGTAACGTACACGACGGGCAAGAACCTCTTCCTCGACATTGTGAGTGATAAGACCTTCCAGTACTGCCCCGCAGGCCACGACATGGTCGTATACACGAACGAAACCTTCTACGGCAACAACTAGGAGCGTCCACGGTTAGCATATTGCGCCATCCTGGGTGACCAAGTGCTGCTATGCATACGCGTAGCACCGCAGAGTCACTCTGGTGTCAAGCTCGCCCTGGTAATATGCTCTTGTATCAGCTAAAATAAAACGTAAGATTCTATTGAACTTGGTCGGTGCCATCTAAATGCAGCATTTCCAGCAGCAAGTCAAACAGGTAAAAGTATCAACCGATCCCGGGTTGCCTGAACGATCTACCATCGATGACACATAACGAATGACAAACTACTACTGTAGTACATGTACAAAGTCTCGTGGTGTGGCAAAAGTCCTTAATAACGCGGGCAGTATGCAGCTTCAGTTCGGTACAAGCACAATGTAGGGGGTTGGAGACGCCCAGACTGCTCGTCAACAAAGAGCAGCACATGGAGGTGATACATGTATACCCCCTCAACTCCCGCGTCTATGAAGACTCGAGTATCGCACGCTGCATGGAGGCGACTGAAAGCGTCTCTGCGAATCGGCTGAACGAAAGCTGCCAGCTCACAAAACCCAGTCAGCGATCGCGCAGGCGCCGCTGATGGAAACAAGTACAGATGCCCGCCTCACGAGCAAATGTTGGCGAAACCCATGAACAGCAGCGCGATGATGGCGAGTGTGTTCTCACTACCGGTGCTTGGACTCGAGTATCAACGAGGTGAGCTAACCGGTAGCAGACCGTTCATTTCCTATTCTACTCCGTTAAAGACAAGACCCCCCTCCAGCCACTGGACGGCGGTTTAGCATCTTCGATCATGCCGTTCTTCACACTCGAGGGCTTCAAAATCTCCTTCAGCTTCTTCTGTACCGTGTACGGTATCGGAACGCTGGGTCTGCCGGCCAACTTCGCGCGTTCGGGGGCACCGATCGCGACGGTGGCGCTGCTGTTCATGGGTTTCGCCAACGTTTGCTCCTGCGTCGCCATCTCACGCGTGTGCCTCGCAGCACCCGAACACCTTAAGACGTACGGTGACGTCGGCGAGTGGTGCTGTGGCAAGATCGGACGCTATCTTGTATTGCTCGCACAGTTCGGCGTGTGTCTCCTTGTGCCGTGCGCGTATCTCGTACTAGGCGGTATCCTACTGGATGGTATCTCGCCGGGCGCGTTCGACCAGCAATACTGGAGCATCATCATGGCTGCTATGTTGCTGCCTGTTATCGTGACGCCGACGCTTAAGGAAGGTGCGTACGCTGCGTTTGCTGGCTGCTTGGGCACCGTACTCGCCGACGCGATCGCCATCGCCGTGCTGGCAGTAGGTATCGGCAACGACCACCCGTCCGTGCCCCATCCGGACATCAAGTTCAGCGAGGCGGCATCTTCATTCGGCAACCTGGCTCTGGCTTACTCCGCCGCCGTGCTGGTCCCCGCTTTGCAGCGCGAACACTCCCAGCCTGAGCGTATGCCTCGTGTCATCGCCTGTACCATGATCTTCGCCGCGTGCTGCTTCCTGATCATCGGCGAGACGTCGTACTCGTACGTGGGGTGTCAGATCCCCGGTAACCTGCTGTTCGCCGTCAACGGCACGGCTGCTGTCGTGCTTGCCTACATGTTCATGCAACTGCACATTACCATCGCGATGTCCGTCATCTTGAACCCCGTACTGTACATTCTTTAACGTGGCGTGCTGGGTATGCACAAGCGTCCATTGCTCTCTCCTGTAGACGAGGAATCACCGGCGTTCAACGTTATCAACACCCCGCAGGACCGTCTGGGCGAGAAGGAAGGCACGCCTACTGTCAACGCTCGTCCCTCGATCACGTCTATGGCTGACGCTGAGTACGACCTGACCCCAGAAGCGCTTCTACACGAATACCACAACAGCGGACCCGTAGTGATCGCCAAGTACGTGTCGCTGCGCATCTGCGTTGTGGTAATTCTACTGATCCTCGCCATCATTTTCAAAGACCATTTCATGGATTTCTCCGACTTTGTCGGCGCTTGGGCGGTGTCTCTGGCGTGTATGATCCTACCGATCTTCTTCTACCTCAAGGTGTTCTGGAATACCACGCCGTGGTACGAGAAGGCTATCGGCGCGTTTATTATCGTCGTCTGCGCTGGTTTCGGTGGCTACGTGACGTACACGACGGGCCATGATCTCTTCCTGGACATTGTGAGTGACAAGACGTTCCCCTACTGTCCGGACGAGTACGCGGAGGTCGTGTACACCAACGCGTCCTACTACGGCAACAACTAGACGCCCACGGCGGCTTCAACTGGAAGGGAGAGATGCTGTTGTGCATAAGCACACACAATATCCCTAGAGATGCCAAAGCTTGCCGTGACCGTCTTGGTGTCGCATTTAAAATTAAAGTTCCTCATAGCTGATTAGGTAAATAAATGAATTGATCTTATCGCATTAACTGTGTCCTTAGATCATGGTCGTAGCCATATGAGAGTGTCGTTTATCCAACTGAGCCACAAATCTTCTGAGCAATACTGGTGAGAATTTTGCGTCCGTACGGGATGTAACTTGCCGAGTACCTGCAGAACGGCAAACGGTCAGTAGAATTAGCATCTCACGTAGCTGTATACTACGTGTAGTAGCAAACCTACCAGACGGCAGCGGCACACTGGATAAGCACCAGGAGCAGCACAACCAGACCGAGTTGCGGCGCCTGGAAGAGAAAGGAGGGAGCCACCTTGTTAGTACGGTATCACAAATACAGCAGGGTACATGTTCGTACCGCGAGGGCAACAGTGAAAACCACAGCAATCATCAGTAGATAGATGACGGTCGCAATGCGACGCACGGGCTTGAACATGAGCTTCACCTGCTGCTTCGGACCCACGAGGAAACCCGATCTGGCCGTGTATACGACGTTAATAGCTGTCTGCCACTTCGGCAGTAGCTGCCGATCCTACCCGCATAGTGAGATGATGTTGCCCAGACTGTAGGTGATTCCGAACTTTGTGCCATTATCGGAGCCCGCGATCAAGGCAAATGTCGACTGGCAAGAGCAAGCAAATGCGATAAACACCTCAGTTCTCGTTTCCTGTTGCACTGCAAACACGATTTTCTATACCCCGAAGCTCACGATGTACCCGAGCACGAAGCAGGACGCAAAGCCGACCAGTCTCTGCTTCTTGGTCAGACTCGGACATGTCGGGGTCACCCCAGGGGTGAGCGCGTCGTCGGAAGACGCTGGGGCCTCCGTCTTCGTTGCGCCCTTCTTGTCGCCCGTCACACTGGCCAACTTCTTGCTGGCATCGCTGGCCGCACCCGCCACTTTGTCGCCGGCACCGCTGATCACCAACTTAATCTGGTCCATTGCGATTTTCCCGAAATGAGATAATAACGGACGGCTTGATGAAAATCAAGCTGGATGTAGCCATGCTCGAATGGCTTCACTGTGTACGTCTTCAACAAAAATATTTTTGGGTGTGAAATGTGATTTTTGCATTACTCTACAATTTGTCAGCAACTCCATATACCTGTGGTACCGGTAGCTGAATCGTTTACAGGAAGTATGCACCGATAGCCATAACGGTAGCAGCAGCCGCGTCCATGGTGATCTGAGACGCACCGCTCGAGCCGGACGCACTGGCCGAAGCAGAAGCAGCCGAAGAGCTCGAATCACCAGTGGAAGACGAAACGGTGGTCGCTGGATCCGAGGACGAGTCCGTCGTCGATGTGGTCGAGCTGCCTGCGTCCACCGATCCAGTTGAGCTTGTGGTTCCCACCGACGTGTCGGCCGTAGCGCTGCCTGCGGTGCCGACGGTGGGGGTAGTGGCGCCCGTTCCGGAAGCCGCCGTGGCGGTGCTTGCTCCAGAGGAAGCCGTCGTTGCACCTGTGTCGGGAGCTGCAGTCGCGCTAGTTGAGGAAGCGACACCCGTGGCTCCAGTAGCAGGGGCCACTGCCGGCGTCGTGGCGCCTGTGGCCGGAGTCTCACCGGTGTTGGTTGCTGTAGTGGTGGCAGCTTGTCCGGAGACGCCAGCGATGGCGAGGGCGGCGATAACGAGGACCTGGAAGAACTTCATGGTTGGGGATAGAGAGGAGGGAAGAAGCTAGTGCACTTGAAAGTGGAAATGAGAATGAGTTGAAGAGCAAGAAGCTTCAGTGTTTGATTAAGGTGTTGTCATGGAGGGAGAGAGACTCCTTTGAGCTCGCAGCCTGGTTTACCATGCGACCACAAGTTGTGGCTGTACCATGTGACTTGCTACAACAACTGCCAGCGGTTTTGTATTACCGGTGCTTTCAATTATAGTATGATATTGTACTGGCGAGATGAAATGCACCACCATTTTTTTGTTTTGCCCATAAATACAAAAGTAATTATCGGATTAACCCTTTCGCGGCAAAAGGTGCTATTCTGGCACCTTTTGTCGGGTTTTCAGGAGCCGCTAAGAAAATCGCTTCAAAAGGAGCTTTATAAGCACGGTTTGCTCTGTTTCCATGTTTCCACACACCGCGATTTGTAACAACAGCATTTGTATCTTCTGAGAGGAGACGGACAGTTGGACTTGCAGTCAAAAAGACTAAAATTACTGATATAGACTATTAATTAAATCAAGATAAATTTCCCCTGCTAGTACCCTGAAGATGGTAGCTTTTCATTAGTCTCATCAAGATGCTTGCATACTCGACCGTCAGCACAAGCTGGAGCTATCATGCCGATTTCTGAATTGTCGCTATGCCTCGGACCACGTTTTTGGAGGAAGAAGATAAGGCGCTAGTGCAGCTCGCTCGCACCTACACAGAGCGCGGTAGCAAAGTAGCTTGGAGTGAGGTGGCCAAGAAGATGCGACGCTGGAGACGAAGTTCCGTGCAGCTCGCTCAGCGATTGAATGCTCTAAAGCGAACATTTGGCAGGAATCTGACAAGCTTTCCGCCGTCATTTTTTACTAAGGCTCAAGCTCGGCGAGGTCGTCGTAGCGCGCTGGTGTTGCAGATTCGGCAGCCTGCTCCAGCACCACAAGATCCAGAGAACACATTGAGCTCAACAGCAAGCCCAGTTTGTATGGATACACAGCTCAGCCAGTTGGCATCTGTAGCTACACAAAACGTGTTGTAATCGGAGAAAGTGACGCCAAGTCAGCAAATCGAAGCCTATCCTAGTGAAGTGCATGGGGCAATGGCGATAAAAGCAATGGAGCGTAGCGGAGTAATGGTCTTTCCGGCATCCTTACCTGTGGCCTCTATCCAGCCTTTGGATGCAATTGGGTTGGCGCAGTCTACTACGCAGCGATCTGATTCACGAAAGAACTGTTTACTATCTCCTCACGCAGCAGCTGATACGATGTCAGCCATTTTTCAGTATGTAACAAGAAAATATATCATTTATCCTGCGGCAGCCCCGGCGTTGAATGCTGGGGAGCTTCTTCCAGCTGCTATTAGTAGTCTTATCGCTGCTATCTTCAAAATCAAAACTATTGATGCCCAAGATGTGTTTCTTGACATCGGCTGTGGTATCGGTAACGTATTGGGGCAATTTGCGCTACAAACGGCAGTTCGAGCAAGTCTCGGAGTCAAAATTCGCCGCGAGCTCATCGGACATGGCTCAAATGCAGTTAGCAGCAATTCGTTACGGTGACCATCACTTGCTAAAGTGAAATTGTATGGTGCTGATGTGCGCAAAATCGAAATCTCGACGATAACACCGTTCTCGACAGCCACCATTGTCTTCGCGAATAATCTGAAGTTTGAGCCGTCCACGAACAATTACATCAACGGAGAGTTATTTTTTATGTTGAACGTGTGGGTCGTTGCGTTTACCAGCGAGGTGTGCCCTCGCCACAACAGCGCTTGTACAAAAGATTTTTGTAGTCGTTGGGAGATAGAGGACGTGATCCGAGTACCTGCGAGCTGGACAAACCTCATCAGCGTTTACATTTATACAGAGAGATATTGATGTTTACATCGATAATATCAAAGAATTCTTCTAGCTGCTTGACCCTTTATGGTCTGTGGGGGAGGTAACGTCGAGTCGCTCTGCTTCAACTTGTATAGCTCGGACGCCTTCATAATGTTCCCCTTTACGGAAAAAAGGTTCCGAGGCAGGTAAAAGTCATGAAACTTCTCCCAGCACGTCCATCGTGCTATTTGGCAGAAGTACGGTCTTTCTGGGGCGGTGTGAAGAAGTTGACAAAGGCATACGTTGTGCAGCGTACAGTGATCAGTCACGACAGTTGGCAAGCGGTTTTCCCAGCGACAAACCACGCATTGACGTCGTTTCTTGCTCTCAGTAAAAAGCTGCTTCGAAGAAACAGTAGTACACACGTTTTGAGGACTATCGACAATATCGGGTGTTTTCACTGTCATACTCCATGTAGTTGCAGCACCACATAGATCGACACTATTACCAGTACGTGCGTTTTCGTACAGCATCCGGCGATCACTTGGTGCCTCCATCCATTTTCCAGAGAGTAGCTCTTCGGCCAATTGAGTCACAAAAGCGCGGTGAGGGTCTCTCTCCTTACTCATATCCACGACAAGCTTTCTCGACATGTATGCATTGACTCTAGCGACATCTACTAGTGACATTGCCAGCTTCTTGTACCATTTTTTGAAGGAATGTCCATCAGCGATGGAAAATCGCGCACGCAGTTGGTCCAGGCGGTCGACACCCTGCATGTGCTTGTTGTATTGCGATACGCATGATGGGGCTCGGTAAGGCTGCATTGTACTTCCTACTCGACGGGTTAGCTCCGTTGCTGTTGAGCTGTCAGCGTTTGATATCATTTGACAATGGCACTATCGAACCAGGAAATTGCAGTCATCTGGTGGGTCTGCGACACAGCTTGCCGAAACTTTCCTCTTGTACACTCGGTTTTCTTCAGGATGACATGGTTTGGGAAGTGCATGCTATTTTTTCGAACTGTCCCTCGACCGTAAAGTCCTTTGAGCTGCAATGCAGCAAGTAGTTGCACGGACATGTAGTAGTTATTCGCGTTAATAACCCGACTGGTATGATACAGTGGACGGGCAACTTCCACTACCTGGCCACGAACGACGGCGAGTGCATCTAAATCTTGGCGCAGCTCCTCAATTTCAGCATCGGATGCAATATTATGAAGCCGATCCGATACATCACTCTCACAGTGCACTCGGAAATTGACAGCAATCCAAGTCGTAGAACAGCACAGCATATAAAGCCGAAAATGGTATTTCCCTCCTGGTTTCATGGGGTTAAACATGATAAGCCGCCTTCCGAACTTGGAACGACATGCCACGCTGGCTTCATCCAATGCAACATATCGACCAACTTCGACGTATTTTCCGCCAGTCACTTTCATCAAATTCACAAGTGTTCGAATCCGAGCGAGTGCATCTCGCTTGCTGGTTTCATTTGACGCTTGATGCGTACTTTGAGGTTGCTGCGTAGATAATTGTGTAGGCGATGCTATCGGCATGTTGTTAGTAGCATGATCGGTATGCACTTGATGGTCCGACCTTGAAGTCAACTCAACTCCCTCTCGCTGGTATTCCGATGAGCTCTGAGCTGTAGCCACGCTCGAGCCATCTGCAGTGGCGCTCGCATCGTCATTGAGAGCGTCATTCACTGAAGCAGCAGTAGGTCCAGCCCTCAGTGAAGAAATTGGTGTTGCAACGTTAGCCAAATGTTGAGCTCGCTTTGAAATTGCTCTAAAGCAAAATGACTTTCGTAACAGCTTGAATCTTGCGAGAGGCATGATATTATCGAGCCCAACACTGCAGCCACCCAATATTCTATCTTCCACTTGCTGTCCTCAATAATTAGCGTATTCACCCTTGTCCACCAGTGCCATATAAAGCAAAATACCCAGAAAAATCATCACTTCTTGCAACGTAAAAAGAGGTCGGTATGTGATACGGTTCTCACGTTCGTATTCACGCATCGCTTTGTTAGTTTGGTGAGCCACTTCGAACCGAAAGTAGACAGGGATGTACGCAAAAAATGCCGATGAAGGTGAGTGCGTAAACAAATGACAATATTCCGGTAGAATCCTAGTCTCCGTGCCTCCGTCATGATGTTCGTAAAGATCGGAAGGAGCTTCCATTTATGCTTCTGGGTCAAACTTCAAGTTTTCAATTGCCTCCACTTCCGTCATCGACGACGGAAAAACAAATTCTGGGTCGTAGCGGTGGAAGGACTCCTCTTCTTCGTTCTCCACAGCTTCAATGTCACTGGCATCTCTTGAACTTCGATCTCGCTTTATTCAGCATGACCGAGAGCAGCCCATGCCGGTTTCGATGGTGACGACATTATGTTACTGTAGTTTTCAACGCCGCGCTGCACTATGCTTATGTTCAAGTACTCACTTTTCTTCTGGAACTGTGTGTCGATCCATTGGATTTCAAGCAGAGCATTTTTTTGTCGAATCGTGTTACGCGTCCAACGATATACGCGCTTCCGACAGCAGAATACACGCTGTCCTTTAGCCAGACTTCTTTGACGGGTGAATACGCCACTAGTTTCTCGACGTAAGCGCGGAAAACAAGCGCGTTGTGATTTCGTGCTGCTTGGGCACGCGATCGTTTCGATCCGCCGCGTGTTGTAGACGTTCGTGTAGGATTAAAGTCAGGATTCGCGTCTCCATCCACGGTAGATTTCCCCGCTGCTCCAGCGCAAGAGTATTCATCATCTGCGGTGGCGTCATCCATAAGTTCGGCAAGACTTCGCTGCCGCTTTCGTGTCTGCGTAGTGCTGTGCTTGTGATAACCTTTTGTCTTCCCCTTACCTAGCTGCGTTTGCTGTGTAAATTCACTCTGTGTGCTTGGTATCAGCTGATGACGAGCACGTTGTTCTTCACCATGGTTACCTTGACCCCCCCACCGTCGTCATGGTGATCTTGACGATGGAGTGGCAGCTCTTCTCCGGCCTGACCTAGGTCGCCACAACTTGCTGCTGTCACGTCGCCTACGACCGTAGCCTCATCAGAACTAATCAATAACGAAACAAACGATTGTGTGTCATCGCCTCGCGGGGGTGTAGACGTTCGCCGCACTTGCTGGCCGCGCGCCATGATCGCCTATTGTCGGTAGATCCAGCAGTGATTGACCGACTGTTGGTGGTATTCCTTACTGAATATAAATTTGCATAGTGAAAACAACACATGTAACCTTCCCTATCGAAAGCCGCTTGTACGACACATTAGCATAGTGAAAAAAGTATATTTGCCCATATGAGATTAGAAGCTGCTTTATTCAAGCCTGCGCGAAGGACGCTTACTTCTGACACGATACTCGCTAACGACGCGATACTTCTGTCGCTATGCGATGTTTTTGAATAGAACTTGGGGCAACTGAACAATACACTTTGTGACGCGTCGATATTTATAATCGGATAGAATGTAGTGGTGTGGAGTGTTGCTGGACGGAAAACCCGAGCTTACTAATATTCATTCGGATAAGACTGGCGGTGTCATGTTCAGGTTAGTTCATAAAGAGCATGTTGTTCTGGATGCCGTTCTGGCTGTACGACGGCACTGTTGCTGACGGAGGTGGCGCTCAGGACGGCTTGTAGATGTTTATAGGGCCACGGAACACCAGGGCAACCTCCTTCGTCTACGTCGATGTCGTGGGGGTAGCTGAAATCGAAGTAAAAGTCTGCGTAGTTATAGACGTGCTGCTGGTTAATGGAGTTTTATTGGTGCTGTCGGACGAAGCAGTCGCGGTTACCGACTTGTAGTCACAATGGTCCTTCGGGGCGGTAGTGGTAGCGGCCGCAGTCGTGTTGTCAGGGTATTCAGTCGCTGACTCGGTAGCCGACTGTGCATAGTGTTTGTGCTGGCATTAATCCGCCGGAACTGACGGCGACAGTCAATTGAGACAGCTGTGCATCTTGGTATCGTTCGGCGTGCAGGCTGGCGTCGGCGCACTGTTCACTCTCGCAGAGGAGGGTGGCGTAGGAGCTGGAGGTGGACTTGATCGAGCTTGTGTTAGGTGCGATGCTCATGACCACATTGCAGCAGGACTTGCCTGTGAGCTCCTTGTAGGTCTCGCGAGACGAGGA
This sequence comes from Phytophthora infestans T30-4, assembly GCF_000142945.1. NCBI lineage: Eukaryota > Oomycota > Peronosporomycetes > Peronosporales > Peronosporaceae > Phytophthora > Phytophthora infestans. Next base: position 3,724,868 of record NW_003303754.1, read on the forward strand.
AATGTGTTATCGGGCAGGTTGACCCTGACGTCGTACCAGGTGTGCTGACCCGATACGTAGAGATCAGCGAGAGTGGCCTTGTCGCTCATTTCGTTACGTTGGGTAACCGCAGGACAGATCTCGAGACGTGGAGGCTCCACGCTCCACTGGAGCTGCCGTCCGTGATGGCACAGTCTTGCTGCTACCGTACAGGCCGATTCCTTTGGACGTTGGTGGGGATACTGATCGGCTCGAGTGTGATGATGGGCGTTGGCCGTATTTGGACGGATTTGCCAAATTGCAGATCTAGTCAGTTAGTCTAACCAATCAGAGTATGAGAGGGAAATTCTAGCCTATCAGGAATCTGTATGAAAAGGGGCTAAAAGAGCACGTTTTGCATAGAACATGGTGGCAAGAGACACATCACCCTTTAGCTCGAGAAGACAAAGCAGCGTGAGCTTAGAAACAAAAAGGGTCATTTTGGGACCTTTTGCTCCTGAATGACTGATTTTTGTATGGTATACAGGCTCATGTATTTCGCGAAAGGGTTAATGCCGGCAGACCCGCAATGGAAACAGGGAATTGTACTGGCGAGATGAAATGCAACACCAAACATTGCCCCTTCACAACTTCTCACCCAATTACCCAATTTATATGAGCTTTTTTTTTGTTGGAAAGATAACGATTTCTTCTCTTAAGTAGTCATAATCATCCTTGAATATCTGCTCAAATGCACATGCTACACTTAATCGAAAAGTGCGTGTCTTTCGTTCCGCCCAAAAATCGAGGCTATGTTCTTGACATATGGCATCAGATGTTTTGGTCCTAACAAACTTTAGTATTACAATCAACAATGCCCTTTTTACTCATTTCTATGCACATTTGATCCTAGGAAGTGGGGCTGTCGGCGATGCGTTTAGCACTGCACGCAGCAATCCCTACGCTGCTCCTGTAGCTAAAACAAACTTTTGCAGATGCGTTGCATTCCAAGCTACATTCTGACGTAAAGCTTGTCACTTTAGGCTTCTTTGTTTGTTAAATATCGCAAGAAATGTTCTGTGCATGCATGATCAGCATCAATTTCCGGCAGACGTTTGAGCTTCCACCATTTTAATAAAATACAAGAAAGTCAAACAATGTGTGTTTGTCAGGAAGATCTGGTGACTCTTGAAACACGTGCCCCACGCGCTGTCATTCACGTTGAAGTGAAAACCTGAGTGGCTTCGTGGATCATTTAAGTCTCAACTTGGGACTCTCAAGTCCCGTCACAACAGCATTGGGCTCAAGAATCACAGGTTTCTTCAGCTTTAAGTAGAGAGCCACACGTCGAGTGGCAATGTCCTGTCCTACATCATCGATAGGGAAGCAGGGGGACGGTTAATTCCTCGATCGTAGAGCGCATTGGTACGTGACCCGGAGGTTGTCGGAACCGAGGACATACATCATATCTAAATACGTTAGTACGGGGAAATCTAATGAGCGAGGGAGCTCGAGGTACCCAGATTTTGAAATAGGATGAAATGGAGTACCAAAAACTGAAATGCCGAGAATCTGTAAAGAATAACACAGATGTGACACAGCTAAATGCTCTGGTGATGTACCGAATCAAGTACTCGTTCCTACATGTAATTGTCGACGTCTATTTTGGCTGAAATTACAACAAAAATCTCCAGCAGCTATTTGTTGCTAAGGCGCTTTTTGCGTGCAACATACTGGTCACGCTCGCGTCCCCATCCATAAATATCTACACGACAAATTTGTAGTAAATTCAGAATGTTCTGCTTGTTGAAAACCAACGCAGCCGGAACCCAGCAAGTGTCCCGTGAGTGTCGTACAGTATTATGCATTTGTGTCGGTCAGTGTATTTGGATTTGTATAGGCCAGTCCAGGAAAGGGAAAAAATAAATTGGTTTATCCGCCGGAAAAAAGTGCAATCAAAATGCTATATTGCAGGTACCGATGAGATTGCAATATAAACTGCAAAAAAACCTGCAATACTCAACTGCACTAAGTAATCGCGATTAGCACTTGCTCACCATCGTGTGACTTCCTTATCGCTTTACGTGAGTTCCAGAAATCCTAGTTTACCTTGAGAAACATAATGGCTTCGAACATGCCAGGAGTCAGGCGGGATCGGCGGTCCGTCATCACGTATTTATCTGCACTAAACAGCCTCTCAACTGCTACGGATGTTCCTTTCATGAAGCTGAGGTTCTCATATGCCGTTATCTTAGTCATTTTCAGGCGCTTGCGTTCTTGTATCTGGTGGTAGTAGTCGACCATTTCGCCGTGTACAATGCGTCTAGACGGGGGGGGGGGCTGTTTTAACTTTAAAGTGCTTTATAGCAGCTTTCTCTCTGGTTGACAAATCTCCTGTGGTGTCGTTAAGGACCTTCGTTATTGCTGCTTCGAAGACAGGATCGTGCACAATGGAGGCGTCTTGTGCAAGATGATGGTTCATCTCCGGATAGTCCTCCAGAATAGCGTCGAAAGTCCCGCGAGCAGAAGCCACGGTGGCATTCTTGTCTTGAAGGCCGACACGTAGTGTCGAAGTAGTACTTGATCGACGCGGGCATTCCGTCACGTCTGGCTTTATTTTTTGAGAGAGCCATTGTAGAGATTGGTGAGGTACACACAGGGAGTGTTTGTGCTTCTGCGACTGAGAGGATTCAGGAATGAAACTTTTGGTGCACTTTTGAGAAATAACCTATTCCGCAGGTAGACTAGTAATCTCTTCCGCAAACGCTATACCTTAAACTAGGAAATTTGGACGGACAAGACCTCGAAGGAAGATCTAACTTCAAGGTAGACTTCAAGATACTTCGTACTTAACGATAGATTATTGCAATTTGAATATTACAAATTAAAATACCCGATTGCATGCCTCCCCAAAATTGCAATACCAAACTGCACCTGAAGAGCCAACTGCAATGCATACTGCAATGGAGGATTATCGAAAAAATCGATGCAAATTGATTTTTTCCCTTGCCTGGGCCAGTCTCCTCTTGGCAAGCAAGATATCGCGTTAGTAACACGAGTGCTACAGTATACTAGTACGTAGAAAATAGGAGAATCGTGTTTTGGATTACCTCGAATTCATAGCCTACGTCTACGAGCAGCTCTGCACAAGCACAGCCTCGATAACTATATCCTTTTGTACGAATTAACCCCTTGGACGCAGAGGTGTGACACGAATAGGCTAAGAAAAGTGCTTATACCCTCCCGGAGGGTATAAGAAAAAACCTTTGTTAAAATATGATATAATTAATTCAAGGTTAAAAATGCACTTTCTTAGCAACGAATGTAGCTAACCTCCTTGGTAATTATTCCGCAGAAGGGGATGGTGTGATCAGCGGATTTAAAATTCTCCAATCAGCTGTTTCCTGGTCATTCTATGCAAGCCCTAAATTTGGAGACAGCCACAGCACACGCATCACAGACAAACATCTCCCTCTTTCCCCCAACTAGACCCCAAGCAGCGGTGCAAACTATAGCGGCATAGTGGCAGTAACAGGATGGCCAAGTGAGAGCTAACAGAGACGAATGCATATGCAGGTACGGTGCCAATAAATGGTTGAGATTGTGAAGGTACGTGTATTGACAAGGTTAGCTACGGGTTGGCAAGACTACGGTCCCGAATGTGACTCTCCTTTGGCGAAAACTCACCGTTCTGCCACAGGATATGCCATATCTGTGCACACGTCATTCCTTCGTTTGCTGGATGCCTTCAAACTTTGTTGCAAAGCGTCACCACACCCTTCTTGTCCTCCGCACACTTTGGGCAATAGAATGTCGATGTCCCCCCACGCCGCTTACCTTCAGGCTTGTAGCAGGAGCAGACTTTACACTGGTGCTGTCTCAGCCTCTGGACACCGTTGTTCATGCGCGTATCTGGCGTTTGAGCTAGTACATGCCCGCCATGTACAGTAACTTGTTCAGTAACTGTAGTAGAAGGTCGAAATAATCCGGTTGTCTCTGTAAATGCTGTCTGTGTTTGGAGGATAAGTTGCTTGTGCATTCTTGCCAAGAACACGTAATGCGACATCTTCTTCTTGCTCTGTTTCTCCCACAACAGCGAATGTACAATGTACGCGTTCACCATGGCCATGTCTAATAGCCCAAGGAAGAGACTCTTGTAGTATTTCTGAAATCTGGTATACAGAACAGCATAAATTAGAGACCATAAGTTGACATTGTCAGGGTAGCATTTACCTTGCTGCTAATTGCATAGAGTACGACTGAAGTCGCAATTGATCATGGCGATCAACACCACCCATGAAGCGCTGGTATTCTGCAACAATCCCCGGGCATGGAACAGTGCTCTGCTCTCCATTCTTTTCACGGCGCTGAACACTCATAGCTGTTCCAACTTGGGATGCCAGGAAGTAAACCGATCTGTTATCAGCCCAGCTCAGTGCCACTAGACCCGGATTGCTTTTAGCGGTCGCCATTTTGAAGGAGCCCCTTCTAACGTTTGCTGGTCGCTTCTTGAAAGGAAATTCAACCCCTTTGCACCACCCTTTTCGATTCTTTTGTATAGTCCCAACGAAATTGAAGCCCATAGTCCGCAGTTGTTGCGCTAGCGGCACAGAAGTATAAAACTGCAACCACGAGACGCCTTCCTTGGTAAGGGAGTCCACGGAAATCACTCGCAATATTTCGTATGACAGCCGGCGGGCCGCTCTTTGTGTCCATCGATTGAGCATCTTTCTTGTCCTTCTTTCGCCCAACGTCGACCTCAACTCTGTCATGCATCAAGTAATGTACTCTAAGTCAGCATAGCTTCAATGATTTATCGTGACTATGTCAGCATTACCTTTTGCAGTAGCCCGACTCGGCGCAGCACGTCATGACGCACTTGATTCCCCACTTATGAGTCTTGTCCTTCATGTACATGCGTGTCGGATTGCGCCGATTGAACGAAGGTAACATACCTTCATCAACAGCCACTCTTGAACCCAAGACATACCCCTCCTTGAATGTGGTTTCCACCGTTGCCAGCACCGAGCGAATTTTCCAGCCCCTATCATTAGAAGCCGCAGGATCTTCGTTGTCAGTAAAATGCAGAAATCTGGTAATGAGCCGAAAACGGTCTCGAGACATAGCTTTTCCAAATGTTCCTGCAGGAATTAGGCCATCCTCGGCCATATTCCAGTGCATCTCAAACGACTTTCGAGGACTCAAGGCATGGGCCAACATCAGCTCAACCCATTGAACAACTTCGTGCGGCAGAATCTTATCAAATTTCATCAGGCGCTTTCTCAGTTTTTCTTTACTCTTCTGAAGCCGGTGCATCACCTTCCCTTCTTGCTGTACCATTTTCTCGAGGCGTGCTTCAAGCGTTTGCTTCCAATACCGGTTAGACTCGCTTGCAACATGCCGCCAGAACGATTTGTGCAGGAAATAGTAGAAGAGGTCGATAGGTGACTGTGAAGCAGCTATGACGCCTTGTGAGGGTCCACAGTACCCGTCGTACATGTTGTCTACACCAGCATCATTAGTGACAGGCGTTGTTGCATCGTCCGGTAGAACAGTCCAGCCATCTTGTGCCATGGCAGCAAGTTGAGTGGTGTCATAAATCTCAGACGACTATGTCAGCATAATGTCCGTTAGATAAACTCTCCTTGGCTCCACAAAAAAAAAAAAACAATACACACCTTGAACGCGCAACCGCATATCATCAATTTCAGCTGGCTTCATAAGGCCGATCATACGACTGACCTCTTCTGCGACTGACTCGTTTGTATCTTCACTCTCGCTGGAATCTTCATCCACAAATGTTTCAGCGGTCTCCACCAAATCATCACTCCCTTCTCCGTCCGAATCTAGAAAATCTTCACCTTCTCCCAATACGAGGTTTGGATCAGTGGCTTCCATCACCGCGAATTCGATTCCTCGAAATTGAGACGAACTGACTGTTGCAGGCGGAATCGTCACTCCGTCGTCGTCTCGGGTCGTGTCGCCAGTATCACCTTCAGACTCAGAATCATTCCAATCACTCTCATCGAAAACGTACTCACTGTTTTCGCCATCGCTGCTACCGGCGATGACTGAATCCACATCACCATCCATATGTCCGACTGGAGATTTATTGGCATCATCAATAGCTACAATAACCCACACTTGGAATTAGCAAACATATTCGTCAGCATATTAAAAAATCAGCAATGCTATACCTGGAGGGTCAGTATTAGCAGATGCTACCAAGTCAGCATCAACGTTTTCGTATACACACCACGTCAGCGTATGAACAAGTCAGCATAAAAACAGTCGACTATACCTGTCGTGTCAGCGTTAGCTTGTCCTCCGTTGTCAGCATTATCTAAAAATCATTACGACAGTGTCAGCTTAGCATAACGTCAGCATATTATCGGGTTCTTATACCATTCTTGTCAGTGCTCATGAAACCAGGTTCTTGATTTGTCTGAGGGGGATCTACACGAAGTCCATCGTTTGCTACAAATACCCAGTTAGATCTTTATAGGCACCAGCACTGAAACGAAGCGGTACCTTGGGAGTTTTCGCCTCCCCACACTCTACCGAGCGACGAGAGCTCTCGACGGCGATCTGCTGCTTCTTGGTCAAGCTGCTTCTTCGTCATCTTCTTCGTCGTCTTTGTAGAAGGCTTTGCGGCCTTATGCTCTGTAGATGTCTGTTTCACGCGTTTCTTCGCCGGCGCTTTACCTGACACAGGAGCATCTCTCTTTAGTGCAATTGCAGCCTCGATTTCGGGCGGATCAGGCACTGGAGTGGGAGAGTCTGACGCAGCAGCGCCTATAGTGCTTTGGACTAAATTTCAGTACAAACAGTAGGTCACTTTTGTAAACACATAGTAACAGCAAGATACTACTTACTCGCTTGAGAAGGCGGGCGCACCCATACGGTCGCGATATTAAGCCGCGCGCACAGCTCTGTATCGCGACGCACATACGCCAGTAGTTCATCCTCGCCGTTGAAATAGTCCGTGCCGCGTTTACCTCCCCTAACTTTGCTTCCTGGTTTCAGGTAGTTGTGACTACACGCATTTATGCAAGTTAGTACATTAGTGTGGTGCAACAAAGTAGACAAAAAGGTAACGTACTGGATCTGGATGCCGGCTGCAGGCTTCCACGTCCAACCCTCCTTTCGTAGAAGTGGCCATACTGACTTAAAATCCATAAAGTAAGTCATTCTTGCGCTTGTCTTGGCAAAAACGAAGAATGAGTGGCTTGGCGCGAAAGCGGCAAAGGGAACCAAAATCTATTTTTTTCCAAAATATGAGAGTCTGCTCTTTACGCGCGGTACATCAAGCCACCTGTTTCATGTACCAATTAAATTGCTGGATTTGTACACGTGGACCAATAACAGTCGATCAATTTATGGGAAGGGGCGTGGATACGCTTTTGCGGATTTCGTGGCATAGTGAATCTAAGTAATTGTTATGCTGTTCTGAACAGCATAAGACCATATTACAACCCTCCGCGTCCAAGGGGTTAACAGCGTCGATGTGTTTATTATATAAAAGTTAATTACTGACAAAGCTTACCGTTTGCGTCTTTGCCACGACAGTTCCTTTAATTAGCTACTGAAGTGATGGCGCTTACCCAAGCCAACGCTTCTGCAATGCTTCACTTGCATGCCCATTCATACAAATATGAAGGGAATCTGGGAGCTCAGCAAGATTCATTTTGGGTACACGGTATTGTCCTTTCTAAATTTGGGTACCTCGACTCCCTAAGCTCATTACCATGTATCCCCGTAACTTTGGTTACCGAAATTCGCGGGGGGGGGGGGGGGGGTCGGTGAGGTATATTGATGTGACTTAGATTCAAAACTAACAACTCTCTATACCGGCCTATTTGCAGCTCGAAGAACTGGGTTAGGCGACCTTTGCCATTCAGCAACCCTGCGTGGACTTCAAAGTTGCGCAATGAGCAAAATAATTGTCATTCTGCAACATAGTGCAACGAATTGCGCTGCCATCAAAGCAAAGTACACATTGTATATCGTTGCCATCAAGTAGGATGGTCAACGCGGAGTATGAGCAGCTCACTTGTGAGTAGTTATGGGCAATAAGGTATTTCAAACGCATGTCTGTCTAAAATAGAGCAGCATGCGGTTTTTAATAGTTAGCGACGTTTGGTTCGGAGCTGTTACCCGCTCCGAATTCGCTCCACAGATAACGGATTGTTCGCGTTGAATTACACGGAACGGAAACAGATAAGATCACTAGGACGATAAGTTCTCATCGGTTCTCTCCGAACCCCTCTAAGTTCTTGCTTTTAACTTTAATGCTCACTTCCAGTTTACCTACAAGTGTTCAAGTCAATTAGGGAACAGGAGCGTTGGTCGCCATGAAAATTAAAGGCTGAATTACGAGCTCTCTTGTTGTGTGGACTAAATTTTGTGTAATTCTTGATACGAGGGCTTCGCTATTACAGAAATGTTTGGTACGTTCAAGAGAAACGTTGACACCGTAACCAGTCGGTCCTTATTTTTTCAAGATAATCTTCGCCGTGGGCTCCGGTATTGTGTTGCGAGATTGGTTGCTAAGTGTGTTGCAGCGAAGAAAACCGAAAAGCACCAACGTCATTGGTTCTACCGGGACAAGTCAATAAGATTTACGAAAAGCGGTATCTGTGGTCATCGGACGCTTGTGCATTGACCCCATATCAATGATTGTGTCTAGAAAAGTAGGATGCCACGCGGGTGACCTCTCGTCTGAAAAGTGTTTTAATCACAGCTATTCACGACGACGCCAACCCCCCCCTAATTTCGCCAAATAGATTTAGGTCCTCAAAGACAGCGCATTGCTGCCGAAGTTTGTTTCGCAAAAAAAGGAATCTTAGGTGCAAGTGCGGTACAGGCAGTATTATAATAGCCTGTATTCATTAGTGCACATAGCGGGAAACCGTGGGCGCAGGTCTGGGGCACAATAGTAGATATGTCAAATCGCTATCTCGATTTTGAGCGTAGGAACATTCTCCCTTGTCAACATCGAGATAATGAAAACTTGGCACGATGTGTACACAAAGATCTCATAAGTGAGGAAGCTTATAAAGTTTGTGAAGAGAGTTGCCTTGGCCTGCGATCAAGAAAACAAATGCTGTCGACAGGTAGTCAACAAGATCTGTTCCATGGATGCTGATGGAGTTTTCCAAGCAGCTAGTCACGGCATTACGTTTACGGAGCTAGCAGGGTACGCAGGAAAGCAGCGGCTGAATGATTCTTGCGGCTACATGGTCTCCCTCCGTGTTGCTAGTGAGGCAATGATGCAACATTGGCGACAGCCTACGGTAGTCGCTGTTGTGGATTCGATATATATGCGGCGGACGAAGAAAGAAGGAACAAATACCTCGACACCGAAGACCATGTCTTCACGAAGGTTCACACAAATTTCATAGTATGTTGCCCTAACTACATTGACGTGAGCTCCCCTCACTGGTGTGGCATCATTTTCGACATGGAACGTCGAATCATTTCGAAATACGTACCGTTCCAAAGAGAGTCTTGTCTCGATGAGTTGTAGAGCATAATCACTCAAGGTTACATGAAAATGATGAATCCGGAACTGAAGATGGAAACTAGAGCCTTTTACAGCTGGCGTCAGCAAGATGGGCTCCGCTGCGACGTACTAGTCGTTCATTGGTTCGAGTAGAGCTTATCTCTCGTGCGTACGATGCCCCCTGACAAGAACTTAACATGCTTTCCAGTGATTCGGAATGGCTAAGTTGACCAGAAGCAGTTATCATACGAGAGATATAAGCACTTTTCCTACGTATTCGACAGCATAATGTCAGGTATCGATAATGACAAATAAGACACTTTTTTTCATATCAAGGCTAACGTGCCTTACTTTGTGGACGAAAGCGAAATTTGCAAAGCATTCTACGTGTGCTACAACACAATTATAGGTAAAAAAAACTCTAAATACTGATGCGAACCGGTACGGAGCCGACAAGGCTGCGCCCGCTCTCTACGCAAAATTTCGGGACGGCTAACTTACAGCCATTAACTGTGAGGTAACTACGTTCAGAGTTGGGCCTCTTTATAGCTTATTGTGGCGAGCTTTTCATTTACAAGCCAGCACTACCGATGGTTGCAGCCAAAAGTATGGTCAGTATTAGGGCTCGAAAGAACCCGTACAATATTGTACGGCCTGCTTCCAGCCCCCATATTCTCACCGAACAATAGCTTATTACTGTCAAATACTAAATATATTGAAAGTTCTATGTCCCCACTGCTTTAGCGCTTAGACGCAGCACCATCCGCATACTCGCTGGTGTGCATTGGTGTCCGCAAACGAGTCACGTTCCAGTAGTATTTGTAGGCACGTCAAAACAGAGGACGTTCACCGATATTATAAGCATCAAAAGCAAATTCCATACCGGTAAGAACCAGTAAAAACAAACACTTCTGTTTTTTAAAAAAATGCAAGCGGCTCATTCCTGCGCCGGCATTCCCCCTCCCTTCCGCGCTCAGCCTGCCATCCGGGTCCGTGCACGCTGTACCCCTCCCGATTCGTCGACACTTGTGTCCCGCCAAGGCCTCTACACCGTCATTTAAGGTGATAGGAAATTTCTAGGTGCTGAACTGCAGTGTGTGGATTTTCCACTTTAGCATTTAGTTCAACGAACTTGATGTACAATACTGCCCTCCTAATTCAGTCTGAAACATCCTGTTGGTTTGCTGGTAAAAACCTAAGTGAATAAGATTGATGTTATCGTTCTTCTACTTGTCTTTCCTGTCCTTTGTGCACTACCTGCTCCAACCAACTGTCGCTACCAACCATGTAGGTGTTGTACTATATGGACCAATCACAGGACGGTTCACTACTGAGCCGGTCCAATGGCCCGAACCGAGCATGAGCGGTGCACTGCTCAACACTCCCACTCATTGCTTACTGCACGGTGTCCACCTTCTTCTTGATACCGCTAGCGTTCCGCAAATACTTGAGCGTCTTGGTGCCAAGCCCCTTTGTGAGCATGTCCGCGAGTTGGTGCTTAGTGTCCACGTAGTCGATCTTGACCGTTCCGCTCGCTACACTTTCCCTCGTGAAGTGGTGCTTGATGTCGACATGCTTAGTTCTGGCATGATAGCCAGCGTTCAGGGCCAGTGCTATCGCCCCTTGGT
>NW_003303754.1:3736115-3759857 GCF_000142945.1 Phytophthora infestans T30-4
CTTCTGCAGAACTCAGCGCTACCGTTCTCTGAACTTCGACTTGAAAACCACTGGGCCGTTCCCGATTATCACCACCACACCTGACACGGAACGCCTATCGTCGATATTGCTCCCCCAGTCAGCGTCCGTGAAAGCCTCAGCCGTGACCTCGCCCGATCCTCCGTTGTACACGATCTTAAGTGTGCGTGTCGTCTTCAAGTACCGAAGCACACGAATCGCAGCTCGCCAGTGCGGTAGACCAGGGTTCTCGAGGAATCGCGACAGCTGCGTCACCACGTAGGCAATATCCGGCCTAGTACACGTCGTAATGTATATCAGACATCCGATTAGGGAACGGTACGGTCTTGCCTGCATCTCCGTACACTCCGTCTTCGTTCCTGGTGACTGCTCCTTCGACAACTTGAGATTGGACGCACAAGGGTTGTCGATACCCTTAGCGTTTTGCTGCCCGAACCGTTCCGTTACGTCGTCGATGTACCGCGTCTGCTTGATCATCAGTGATCCAGCGCTCTTGTCGTGGTCAATCTCCATCCCCAAGATAAACTTCGCGTCGCCAAGCTCTTTCATCTTGAAAGCGTTCTTGAGGGCCTCTTTGACTTCACAGATCTCATCGCGGGTCTTGGCAGCGATGATCATGTCGTCCACATAGAGACAAACATAGATGTAACCGTTCTTGGAATGCTTCACGTACACACACTGATCTGCACCGCAGCTCTTGAAACCGTTCTTCATGAAGACTCTGTAAATGGTTTTGTTCCAGGCGCTCGCAGCCTGCTTCAGCCCATAGATTGCCTTGTTTAGCAAACAGACGTGATCTTGGGCGTTCTTGATGCCGAACGGTACCTCCATGTAGACACGGTCCTTCAGCTCATTGTTCAGGAACGCTGTGTCTGCATCCAACTGTTCCATCTCGTATGCGTCCGCAACACACACAGCCAAGACTACACGGATTGAGTTCATGTTCGCCACAGGGGAGTACGTCTCGAAAAGTCAACTCCGTACTTCTGCTTAAACCCCTTAGCCACCAACCGTGCCTTGTAACGAATCACTCGACCGTTCTCATCACGCTTCTTGGTAAACACCCAGCGACACCCAATGGGACGGACCGTTTTCCGCGGTACAAGTGTCCAAGTACTGTTCTTCTTGTGCGATAGAAGTTCTGCCTCCATCGCCTTCCGCCACTCCGCTGCTTCATTGCTTGCAACTGCTTCAGCGTCCGAGTTCGGCGTGTCAGGTACACCGTTGATCCTTGCCGCATACGCCAGCACTGCTTCTGCAAGTAGGCCACCTTCGTCGATTCTTGGACGCTTAGGTGCTGGCGGACCGTCACTTCCTTCCGACTTCCGTTCGTCGTCACGCCCCAGACCGTCCTCCAAAAGAAACACTGGCTCTCGAGAGCGCCTTGAGCGTTCTACTTCCGGACGGTATACTAAGCATCCTCGTGGAACGGCTGCGAATCATGGTACTCTGCCAGTTCCAGCCCAGTGGAAGTCTCATCTTCTAGTGGCAGTGATTGTTGTACACTGATATCCTGATCTGGTTCCACGTTGTCCATCTCGATATCTTGAACGGGTTCTTCGACATCTTCCATAGGTTCATCCACTGGATCCTTAACCGGATTTGGGATCACTGCTACATCAGTGTCCTTGGTCACGTGAATGACCGTTCCTTGTCCCGAGCACGGTGTATCGTATATATCGTTTACTTCACGTTCGTCAAGCTTGACTGATCGTGCCACCTTGACCTTGGACGCTTCCAAGTCGTAGACACGATACCCCTTTGTGTTTTCTGCGTATCCGAGGAACACACACTTGAAACTCTTCGGATCAAGTTTTGCGCTCTTTGCGTTGTCGATGTGAGAGTACCCATGAGACCCGAACACACGCAAGTGTTCCATTCGTGGCTTCTCCTTGAAGCCCACCTCGTACGGCGTCATGTTTGATCGCTCCGTGCTCACCGAACGGTTAATCAGGTACGCTGCGGTACTCACAGCCTCTGCCCACCATGTCGTCGACATACCCTTGTAGTGCAGCATGCTTCGTGCCTTTTCCACGATTGTACGGTTCATCCGTTCAGCCACACCGTTCTGCTGAGGGCTGTATGGCACAGTACGCTGATGCATGATACCGTTTCGAGCACATAGCTGCGTGACCTTCTTGTTCACATACTCCGTTCCGTTGTCAGAGCGAAGACACTTGATCCGTTCCCCCCATTGATTCTCATAGAACGCTTTGAGCTCGGCCAGCTTAGTGGTGACTTCGCTTTTGCTCTTCATGAAGTACACCACCACGAGCCGTGAGAAATCATCCACAAATGTCAGCACATACCGTGCTCCACCTTTGGAGACCGCTGGCATAGGCCCCATTACATCCGTGTGGACTAACTCCAGCACACGTGAGGTCTTGCTTGTTGACCGCGCCGGGAGCGGTGTCACAGTCTGCTCCCCCTTCATGCATCCACCGCATAAAGGCTTGATGCCACGGTTAACGACTGGCATACTGTTCGTGGCAGACTGAGTCTTGGCCATACCGTTCTCGCTGGGATGCCCCATACGAGCGTGCCAAAGCTCCCACTGGTTGCCAGCCCCGGCGTATTCCACGAACCGTGCTTCTTCTTGTTCACAGTCAAGCACGTACGCCTTGCCAACCTTCTTGCCCAGTGCCACAGCACTGTTCTTGCCCCAGATGACACACGAGAAACGCTGGAGCCGCCACACTAAAACCGCGCTCCGCAAGCTTCCCAACCGACAGCAACCGTCTGTCGAGTCCCTGGGATGTACAGAACTTCCACCATCTTGATGCGCTTGCTATCCATACCGGTCAACTTGACCGTTCCTCTGCCTGCGACCTGCAACTTCTTCCCATCTGCAATTGTTACCTCGATGTCCGAGACCATTCCCTCATAGTCGAACAGATCTTCACGGTACGGTGTCATGTGTGAGGTCGCACCGCTATCGATTAGCCATCCAGCGAACCGTTCTTCGCCCACAGCAAATACCGCGTCATCCTCAGCACCGTTGCTCCCTCCCGGACAGTCCCGCCTCATGTGACCAACTCGATTACACTTGAAACACTTGCCCTTGAAGCTACCACCGTTCTTCCTTGGAGTGCTCTCCTTTCGACCGTTACTTCGGCCGCCCTTGAACCGTCCACCGCTACCGCTCACAGGAAACGCTTTCTCCGTCGTCTCTTTCTTTTGCAACCGCTCGTGCTCCTTCAACAACTTCTCCTTGACCTCAATGAGCGTGATATCCTTAGCGTTCTCCGTAATAGACGCAATCAGCTCATACTCCGTCGGAAGGCTGCTCAGCAGTACAACTAGCTGTCTTGAGTCGTCGACCGGCTCTCCTAGTGTCTGGAGACCAACAACAAGTTCATCGAAAGCGTCCAAATGCTTGGACATGGTCGAACCGTTCTCCATCTTGAGCTCATGGAGACGGCGTGTCATTTCGACGCGGTTGTGCAGAGTGGTACGGTAGTAGAACTCACGCAGAGTGTTCCAAGCGTGCATAGCAGTCATCGCAGACCGTATCTTCGTCTGGTGTTGTAGCTCGACGCCTTGGGCGATGATTCCTAGTGCCTTAGCGTCGTTGATGAGCCACGCTTCAGTCACCTCCGCTTCCTTCTTGACGACTTGGACGTGCACCAGCAACCCCTTGCGCGCCAACGTCATGCGCATATTAAACTCCCAGTGGAAGTAGTTTCCACTACCCAGGAGGACTTCGGCTCGCTTGGACGTCACGGTAGAATGAAGGTGATGGGGCGTGCCTGGTAGAGTTCTTGTTGCGGCTGTTAACCTGTTGGTTTGCTGGTAAACACCGAAGTGAATAAGATTGATGTTATCGTTATTCTACTTGTCTTTCCTGTCCTTTGTGCACTACCTGCTCATACCAACTGTCGCTACCAACCATGTAGGTGTTGTGCTATATGGACCAATCACAGGACGGTTCACTACTGAACCGGTCCAATGGCCCGAACCGAGCATGAGCGGTGCACTGCTCAACACATCCAATACGCACAGTAGCTACAGTAACAGTCTAGTATTTATATTTACTCGGAGTATGAAACTTCTTATGATCGCATGTAATAACCGTAGTTTTATCGGGCCTTGACTGTGTCGTATGTACAGTGCTGCACCCCGTTTTCACGGGGGTGGACCATAAAGGATTTGCAATTCAATTATTTTTTAACGTACAAATCATTGTTTATTTAGATTCAGGATCATTACATAACGAAATTTATTAAAGGTCTGAGGGCGCGAAAACGGGGTGCGGTACTGTACATAGTACAGTGTAGGTACATGTTCTGGTAATTGTACTTTGTTGTACACGTTTACACTTGTTTGACACAGTTCAGGTCAGTTTTTGCCCCAAAACCACATCGCTGAGCATTCCTGATGAACAGATGCAGATTGCGCCTCTACAGTACACACATTGTGTTGTGCTGTTTGACGGGATCGAAACTATCCGGATAATTCCGCGTGGACATCATCCCTATTTCATTGTCTAATTTCCTGTCTGGTGCCCATAAGTCTATCGACAATGCTGGCTCTATCTGTTATCACCCTACTCGCTTTTGCGCTGAACGCCGACGCCCACGGCAATCTCAAGGTACCTCAGGCAACCTTCCAAGATGGAGCGCCAACAGTCGAGTGGGTTACGATGATCGACAATTTCTGGGATATTGGATCAGGCGGCGACCAAGTCGGCAAGTTTACAAAATTATGGCCAAGGAGAAGGGTATGAGCGTGAAGGATGTTGTCTTGGACATGGTCAAGGACAAGAAGTGCGGCTACACGCGAGCAGACGTGGACCCTCAGCCGATCCCCTCCGACGGAAAAGTGAAATGGTGGGGCAACGGTGGCGGAGGGTTCACCCACACTGGTCCGTGCGAACTCTACATTGACGACAAAATGGTGCTTCATGGTGACGACTGCGAGGAGGAATTCCCTGGTGGTCCCAATGGCTCGAACAAAATGTCGGAGATGCCCGTCGACTTCTCTTCGTGCAACGGCAAATGTACTCTAACAATCTACTGGCTGGGATTTCTAAAACGAGCAGTGGCAAGCGTACGTCAACTGCGCTCCTCTACAAGGAAGTGGCTCAGTGACGCAAACTCAGGGGTCGACACCTGGGTCAGCAGCCGAAGTGAAGACCCCCGCGGTGCCCTCTACGTCGACTGACGGGTCTACGAATCGGGAGCAAGCTCCGGAGGCGCCTTCCCCGAAACGCAGTCAAAAGAGGGATCGTCAAATAAGGAAAAGACCCCCGAGGCTCCTACTTCGGAAACTACACCAGCCCCTGCGGCCGAAAAGCCTTCGGAGGAGCCCCCAACGACTAATACGCAGACGACAGAGGCTCCCTCGTCAGAGACTCAGGACACAAAATGCAACGCCCCTGTTCGTCGTCTTCGCAAGAAATTTTCTACTGTTTAAGAACTCAGTGCAGTTTATTCACAAACGGCTTGGGTTTGCTAGTTTAGCGGGCTTAAAGGAGTTAATTTGATCGATATTAATAGTGTACCTGTTCATGTTTCTTGGCGCATTTCAATTACCTGTATTTCAGATTAATTTGATTACATCAAGTTTCAAATTACCGGTACTGGAATTTTTGATTTGATTGGTGGAATACCGGTATTAGAATCCTCAGCATCCTATTTGTCCATCAAATCACATGAGTGATGATCCAGTCAAGGTTTTTCCTGTTGTTTTTCAGCAAGGTTTTATTATCTAACTGCGAAATAAGAACATCTAAAATTACCCGCTGGTTATTTCTATGTGCGTTTTGTATGTGGTCTCGACCAAAGTTTTGTCAGCGGAAAACTATAA
This sequence comes from Phytophthora infestans T30-4, assembly GCF_000142945.1. Lineage (NCBI taxonomy): Eukaryota > Oomycota > Peronosporomycetes > Peronosporales > Peronosporaceae > Phytophthora > Phytophthora infestans. The sequence goes on from NW_003303754.1 coordinate 3,741,942, forward strand.
CTTGTTCAAGTAATCTGAAGCGGAGGGAGTATAATACATGTAAACAGTAAATACCGGTACATGTAGAAATAATTCAACACAATCGCACGCAATCAAGGTTTGTTTTTAGGCTATCCACCGTCGATTGTTTCTCAGCTCATCATCGTTAAGCAACTTTTATATAGTCTACATGTACAGTATAAGCTACCGTACGGCGGAGATAACCGAAGAGCCTCAACTTGAGGCCTTGAGGCTCAAGGCCATTGCCGAGAAGGTGAGAGGCATTCGCGTATGGCCCTCAACCCCGAGGGAGCTCTACCGTATCTGCGGCTGCTTCAAATACCAAAGGGCAGGGTGATGGGTTACCTACACCTTTGTCAAAATGCAGGAAACCGTGCTCTCACCACCGTCGACAGCGCCATATAATCAAGTTTAAGGTAGGAATCTACAGTAGCTGATGTTACTTATTATCGAACGCAAGTACCGCTTCCGCAGATACTTGCCTTTCCAGTTTTCTCCTTTTGGACGCTTTTTTTCGCCCTTCTTACTTTAAAAAGGTTTCATGTTCTACTAAATGGATTTTCGAGGTACTGTACACAAAATAGTGGCAACCCAGATCCGACAACAAAACACCATCAGAGCCCTCTATTAGAATTTATTCCACGTGGAGGTTCGCCTTTCCAAGAAATGGCAGGGTTCATCTTGCTTTTCGCTGGTCAGCCATGTAATTAATAGGGCGATTGCAGGTCGTCATCGAAAGCGCGGATGGAGTCGTGTTGGGGTTCGTCTACTTTTTCGTACTTCGCTACCTTGTGGGGAGACGGCTGTCTGGTTTTGCGGAGCACATTAAGCAAAGTCGCTTGCAATTTCTGAATAAAGACGAACGACTTTTATCTTGTCAACGACCACCGTCCCACCGCACTTGCTCCGCCGACGATCAGCAGTACATCCGCTCGGTTTCGATGGATGGTACAGGGACGAAGTAGGCGTTGTAAGCCTTTATTAGACAAGAGCCACTGATTGTCACGAACGCATTGAAGCTGTGGATAAACACATGAATCATCGAAGCTCGTGGGTTTGTGAGCTCGATTTACTGTACACCATTTCCAGATCGAGAAATCATCGGGTTAAAACAAGAAATGCTCAGATCAAAACAAGAAAATCTAAGAGACGGACGAAATGCCCCGTCTAAATTAGATTAGACTCTAATCGTTTGGGGGTGATATTTGAAGCACCTTAGAGTTGACAGGGTACGGCGGCGCAAACAGAATTAATTACTGAAGGTAATGTGAGGATAATTCCATAAACGATTGCGGGTTCTCTCGTTTTGAACTGAGCTTTTCTCATTTTGAACGGAGAGATTCTCAAGCTGTTTGGCAATGGTGTATCGTAAATGTTGCTAGCAATTTAATCTCGTTTTGCCCAAAGCGATCACCTAATATTAATACACATACTTCGTAGTATAATTCTAATACTGATGGTGCCTATTCAACTTTGGCATTTAAATAATTCTTATTGATAAGAAAACCTAATTATGAGAGCTAGTATTACTTTAATAATACCAACAGTACGCAAGCGCAGGGGGTTGTCCATGACGTGTTAACGTAAATTGAAATAGATTCGTCTAACATCATACGGTTATAGCCCCTGATAGCATCCGCTGCATGTATCCGCTAATCAGTGCTAGTTTGCAAGGTTGCTGTTGCACGCGACCAAGGGTGTAATAGTTAACTGGCTAAACCGCAAAAAGATCAAAATTCAATGTTCACTACTTAGTATTATCTCCGTCACTTCGTACTACGATAGCTATTAATACATTTGCACACAAAAATGCCTCAGAATTCTGTTATTTGGGTATCATTAAGCTTAACCCACAGTACATGTAATCCCTGGGAGCCATGATCTGGAACGATTATTTGAGGTACCATCTCCGCGATGACATTCTAAAGGTGAAGTTATTAATACCCAAACTGTCCGATTGAGGTACCAAAAGAGGCAGTAGTTTACTAAATCTCCTGCCGTGCATTACTTCCCAGAACAATCATTTTTCAGTAGCATTAGCATGCTATTAACTAATGCTAGCTAATACGGAGTGTCTTGGACGAAAAAGAAAGTTCCATACACCTTGCCCAGTTCACTGATCAGCAGGGGTACATGTATAAATAATCAGTTTTGAACTAGGGTAAGCTATTTCAGAAGATACAATAACGTTACAGTAACGGCTTTTTCTACAGTAAGTGGTTGTACGAACGCATTACGTCTGGAAAAAAATGAAATACACCTGGGAAACTTCCAGACGTAGAGTACCGTAATGTTTTCTTTCTTACTTACAAAACTTAGTGGATGCATTGGCACATTCTAGACCTCCAAAGAAAATGTGTTTTATACTGTAGCTCAACGTTGGGATTGTGGGATTGAGACTTCATCTATTTTCCTCCAAAGATTTGTTAAAACATGGCTTGAAAGTACACATGTCCACAAACGCAGCTTAATAATAATCAGATGGTCTTCTCCGCTTACAGTTAAAAAACTTGGGGGCTAACAAAACGCTGTCTTTCCTGCCCGCCACTTTCGAAATTGCATCTCGATCCTCACTTCCTGAGTTTAACGATGCTTACCGGTGCCGCTTTCGCTTCTGCTGCAACACTACTCGCGTTTGCATTGCGTATTTATGCTCACGGCCATCTCAACCAGCCCAACCCGACTTTCAAGGATGGCGAGTCCACCGTCAATTGGGTTGCTCAGATCGAGAACTTCTGGGATATCGGCTCTGGAGGGGACCAAGTGGGAAAGTTTAAAACAATGGCCAAGGAGAAGGGCGTGAGCGTGAAGGATGTCTTGCTAGAAATGGTTGGACCTGACAAGAAGTGTGGCTTCACGACTACGGAGGTGGAGCCCCAACCAATTCCGACGGACGGAAAGGCGAAATGGCTCGGTAACGACGGCGGAGGTTTTACGCACACGGTACTTTGATATTAATAACGGATCTCATTCCTTACAACCTGCTAACGAGTGACTTGTAGGGCCCCTGCGAGCTGTACATCGACGATAAGATGGTCCTTCACAGCGATGACTGCGAGTCAGATTATCCTGGTGGCCCGAACGATTCGGGCGAAATGTCTGTGATGCCGGTGGACTATTCATCGTGTAATGCCAGCTGCATTTTCAGTATTTACTGGCTTGGTTTCCAAAACGCACGATGACAGGCGTACAGTGTGTTTCTTGTCGATTGTTACGCTAGCTTCTAATGCCTATCATTATGTATAGTCAATTGTGTGCCTCTTTCTGGTAGTGGCGGAGCGTCTACACCGGCGCAGTCGAGTGCGAATTCGTCGACGGTGACAAACTCAACCGAATCTCCGTCCACCAAAACGGAAGCTCCACAGACCCAGTCGGAGACTACGTTGGCTCAGTCGCCAACGACCGCGTAGTCAGGTGACGCCAATAACCAAGTCTTCGTCGTCGGGCTCGCCTAAACCCCTGCAAATCCCTTGATTCGTCTCAAAAGAAGAAGAAAAAAAACTAGACAGACACTTGATATTTCAGTACAACTAGCGCCACCAAAGCTGCGGTGGTGGCTACTGTAATGTGCGCTTGTAGTAAAGCAAATAAATGTATGCGTTTTCCCACGTACGCGCCTAGCACAGTCTCGAAAGCTAAAGGGTATGTGTGTATTGATCTGCATCCAACCTCAAACGGCGTGGCAATGCTGCGAAACCATATCGTCTGAACCGCCTTTTCGTCGTGCACCTCCACTCACCTGGTCTACTGCTCGCAGCAATGAAATCTGCAATTACCATCAGAGTAAGCTTATGTCGCTCCTAGCATGGGGAAACTCTGGATCTTACTGATTAACGTGCGCTAAAGTTGTTGTGATCTCGGTACACAATTTCTGCAAAGCTCTAGCTATAAAACTCAGAGCGTTTTTGAGTCTGCAACTGAGCACAGGACTCGCGCTAATACTTTACTTTTTTATGCAATACTTCGAAGTATATGTTAAGCGAATATTAGGGTGTGGAAATTCACATGTGTTAAATCTAACTGGACACATCTTCTTGACAATTGTCATAGCGTATTATCTTGCAGCTTTAACATTGCGTGCGCACTTATTGTTTGCTTGTGTCATCTTCGCGATGTTTTTTAAACATCTCTTAAAATAATCTCCAGGTTCAGTGGTTAGCATCTTGTCTTGAATATTGGACATTGTGTGGAGCTCATATTATGTTTGCTTGTGTCTATTTTCATGATGTACTCAACGTTGTCAGGATATCCCACAAACTGCATTCACCTTGTTTGCAATCAATGCTTGGACGAGCTTCGGACGACATTGAGGAATAGATTACTTCTTTCGACCGAAACTATGTTACCCTTGACCCACAAGTTACATTTACCATGTTTTGTCACTAACATAATATCTAGCTAATTTCAGTTTCAGGAGAAAACCCGGTTTTTGGGTACAACTACATGAATCGTATCTATTTCAGGAAGCACACAGTGGGTGCTTCTTGAAATCACAATTTAAGCTTGTATATTAACCTGTGAAGGACTTGATAAAGGAGAAGTGAGGTGATCAATGATTCAGATCCTTTCGTTACATGTATTATATGTTAACTTTATAAGATAATACAACATTAAGGATGATAACACTTAAGTCTTTCATATGGCATGTTGTCGCTGTGATATAGCATATCACGTCGGAGATGCATACTTTGACAGAGACAAAGCAACAGTGAGCTTGTCTTGGAATACCTCCCGACAGAAATAATATTTTTACCTGATCTCTAGCAGCTAAGGGTATACAGTATTCACTTACTTGACTAGCTAGAGTTCCAGGAAAAAATGTTCAGGAGTAATTCTGCGCTCGTGGGTAAAGAATCTACACTTGTTTTGGGTTAGATTCATAATCTTAGAATGTCTCGCCCTCGGATAAATTCATGTATGCTCATTAAGCATTTGTACTTCGCACTGTTTGCTAATTCTCATTGACGGACGTTCGAGCACTTGAGTTCACTGCACTGAATCGATAACAGCGACTTAAGTTACAGTGTACTTAGACGGTATCCAGTTGAACCCATCTACCGGTTGATGCTAATGCCAACCAACCACAACTTGTACATCCGACATCACCGACGCATTGGGTACACTTGACGACAGTCACTCGTAAATTAGTCGACTGCAAGACGCTCGTCTTCTAGTCGACCCCGTCCTGCGGGAGCTAGCGACCTGGAGCCTACATACCTGCAATGTTCCACATCGCGACGCTCGTGTCGTCCTTCCTAGCGGCACACGACGCAACGTCCTCGGACGTTCTGCAGCAGCAGTGCCAAGATACTAAAGACGAATTCCACGAGCTGTTTTCGAATGTCTACGAGCGACTGCGACACGTACGTCGGGCCCTCGAGGGCTGTGGAAAGAGCAATCTCTTCCTCGTTGTGGCCATCTTGGCGCTGCAGCGGCGATTGGTTGCGAGATTCCACGCGGCGGTGACCACGCACAACTCCCTCAACGTATTAATCCGGTTCGCTACAAAGAGGTCGACGCTCGAGAAGCTTCAGGAAATACACCAAGAGATCGATCCGTTGTTCGGCCTCTTGGGTCTGAGGAAAAACGCAGAGATGACAAAGTGGAGGAGGCAGTGGGAGGTCCAATGCGAGCGCATGTACGCACTGTTTCGAGGGCGAGTGGGCGACCCCAAGCCGATTGTCGCTCAACTCTCTAACCCGCAAATTGCCGAAATTTTGGGAATTATGAAGTTTGAGCACGAATTTCACAAAAATGAACTCGAACAACAGCAACAAGCGAAGCTTGTGTACGCCACAATGATCAGGATTCTTAAATGCTCCAGCGTGCCCAAGATCTCGCCGTTCTTCATCCCGCCAGTGGACTTGGACGTGAAGGAAGAGCGCGGCGAGATTGAAGACACGAGCTGCACAGTCAGGCAAGGCGTGTACGACCAAGAAACTCGCCTGATTGCGCAGTATCTGTCGGCCGATAATCGCTATGCGAGGCAGCTCTTTTGGGCTGCTACCGAGATCTGGCACGGGTTTGAACACCCCAATGTGGCCAAGATAGTGGGGGAATCCATGCTACTGTCGCAGCCTTGTGTTGTGTGGGAAGACGCCGCTGCGCACGGTAACTTTATCCGCTTTTTTGCTAGTGAGCGGGGGTGTAACCAGAGGAAGCTGTGGCGGATGTTTCTCCAGGTTGGACACGGATTGAGCCACATCCATCAACGCGGAGGAACCCACGGGAGTCTCAAGTGCTCGCACATTCTGGTAGATGAGAGCGGCACCCCCAAGATTTGTCACTTTGAGTTGATCAACGCTGCGGTGGGGAGCGTCGATCGCTGGAAGGGACCCGAGTACAATCTCGGGAAAGGAGAGGACCCATCAAAACCTGGAGATGTCTACGCGTTCGGCTTGTGTATTATTGAAGCGCGCACGGGTATTATTCCGTACGGAACGGACTGTGAAGAGTCGATCAAGAACCAATTGGAGGAGCTCGAGTGCTATCCACGACCTGATGGCTTGCGTGATGATGAATGGAACGTTGTGAAGCGCTTTGTGGCGCACGACCCGAGGGATCGACCGACGATGGCGCTGGCTATTGAGATGATAGAGGAACTGGCATGGAAGGAGAGTTTCGAGGAGAAGAAATGGCGCGAAGAGGACCAAATATTGGGCCACCAGTCAAAATGAAATTGGGATGAGAGAAAGGTTCTCGATATGGATGAATATCATCAAGCTGCCGACAGTCTATTTCTTACTTAGTTTCAGTATGGTCATATCGAGCTGATATTTGATAAATAGCCAATCAAGTCGTGGATGCAGCTATTTTATCAAATCCGAGTTATTAGGGCTAGGTGAAAAAGCTGCCGACGTTATGCCGACATATAATGTCGGCAAGGGTACTAAATATGCGTTAATGTATACAAACCATCAAGCGTTTTAACATCATTTGGATATTCCCCCTCTGACCGACAAAAACACATCAAAACAGTATGAGTCTGCAAGACCTTGCACCGGCCAACTCCCAGCGTGCACAGCAGACAGCTATCAATGCGTTCGCTCGCTTCCTTGTGGCCGAAGGCGTCAATATGCAGTATATCGCAGCCACTCTTCTAGGTGATATGACTGGGGCAAAGTTTGTCAAGCTGATGGATCGCTTCGCAATTTATCTTACAAGTGCAGAAGGGCGAGGAGGGAAGGCGCTAGCTCGCAACTCAGTCATGAGCTACTACCGGCACGTCAAAAACTGGTTACTCGACAACTACCCGGAAAATAGAGCCTCAATCGAAAAGAAGCTTCTCAAGATGGCCCAGACTCTTGAACGGCACTGCCTGAAGCGCCTCGAAGGTGGTACTACGAAGCGAGCGCCGGCGTGCACGAAGGAAGATCTACGTATTCTGATGGACGGTTTGTATTTTGATGCTGCGAGCTCTAAGGACTACCAGGACGCTGCGCTCCTTGCCTTGATGTGGTATGCGTTCGGCCGCGCTTCAGACTTAGGCTTCGTCGCAAAGAGCAACCTCACCGTAAGCGCTGATGGAGTCGTCTTTGTGAGGCTGTTACGCGTCAAGACATCGGAAGAGCAAGGTATATCGATCTTCCCTGATTAAGTGAGTTTCGTCACCTGCCCACTACATGCGATCGCCATGGCCCTGGTAATGCAAGATACACCAAGCTCACGTTTACTGGATCATCCTCAACTTGCTACCGGAGACGAAGAGAAAATCGTAACCCCTACAGATATCTCTTTAGCAGAAGCACTAGCAGTCTGTGACGGAGACGACACAGAAACGGCTTCTGAGACTTCCTGCAAGCCACGCACGAAGAAGCGCAAAACCAATGATGAAAGTATGAAGATACACGCGTATGTCAATCGCATTGTCAAATCCGCGAGCGAAGCACAAGCAAGAGCAAGGCCTACCCCCAACTTGACCTCGCATTCTTTCCGCCGCGGTGGTGCCCAGCATGCGAACAAGGATGCTAGTCTAAGCGCCCAGTGGATTTTCGACCGTGGTTCATGGAACGTGACGTCTACAAACAAGGCATTTGCGTATGTGTTCAATACTACAAGTGAGGATCAGAAGGTTGCGAGAGTTCTGAGCGGATGGGACGCAAGTGCCAAGCCCCAGGTGCCAACGTTAACATGGTTGGATTCCACAACACGGGAACAAGCCCGTTGTATTGCCAACCTCCTCTTCCAGACGAGTATTTGCACTGAAGATCCCAGTAAACGGCTAAGTGATCGTGTATGCGAAGTACTCACGGCATCTTTGATCCAGCATTTTCCTGAGGTTCTAGAACGGTACCCGATGTGTCCATACGTGTCTAGAATGCGCATAATTCTCGTGAAACTTGGAATTGAGAAGGCACAAGTGTTGGCATGGAGCTCTGAGCTTCAGCGTAAAGCGATGAAGAAAAGCGACGGCCCAGAAGGAAATAGCGGCAATAAATTTTCGCGCGAAGATACGCTGATTAACCATCAAAATTGCGTCATTAGCGAGTTGGTAGCGATGAATTAAGCGTTGGCTAAACGGGTGACGGAGCTGGAGAAACAACAAGCTCAGAGGGATGGAGTGATATCCGTGTCAATGCCCATACCTGAGCCCGAGACAGCGGGAGAAGTGGCGGGAAATACCTCACGCCACACTGTGACCTCAGCAAAACTCAAGGGCTGTGGCTCTAAGTCGACTTCTAAACGGCCGGCAGCAATCTGGTTTGAGTGGTATGCCAAGACGCCGCGGTTCTGGGATGTCTGCGAAAACCGGCAAAAGAAATCAGCGTACAAGCAAATTGTGAACTACATGAAGCTCTTCCTGCCAAATGGCTTCAAGCTGGACCCATCGTCACCTACTTATTGTGACCATGTCCTGGAAGTTGGGCAACAGTCGGAAGAGAACATGTTTAAGTTTTTCGTAGCGTACGGGGCTAAGCGCAAAAGTGGATCTTCCGTCCTGAAGTAATTGCGAAAATACTACCATGAAGGTAAGTTGGATGCCCTGATAAAAGAGTTTCGAGTTCGTGTTGCAATCGAGGCAATTATCGATCCAGCTCCGCGTGAAACGCAAGACTTGTTTGTACGTACGTAGACAACCTATTACAGAATAAGTGGTCCGTTACCAAATAAGTGGCCTGTTACAGAATAACTGGCCACGTCTGTTACAGAATAAGTGGTCCGTTACCAAATAAGTGGCCTGTTACCAAATAAGTGGTCTGTTATTAAATATAAGGCCTGTTACTGAATAAGTGGCCACGTCTATTACAGAATAAGTGGCCCTTTACCAAATAATTGGCCTGTTACAGAATAATTGGCCACGATTGCTACCAATTAAATGGTCTGTCACAAAACGAACAGTCTGTATAAGCCCGACAAAAAGGTACCTCCCACAAGTCACTCTACGATTTCTGCGGTGAGGGGAACAGGTCCGAAAATTGCGTCATAATGGAAACTGCAGCAGCTCAAGGTGTAACTGAGGGAGCTACAGCGCGTCGGTGCACTTCGCTGACGCTTATGCAGAAGCTTGAGAAGCTTATTGTATGGGAGGCTAATCCGGAATGGGGACCAACACGAGCCGCTCGCGAGTTGAGTGTTAGCCGAGGTGCTCTCAGCAGGTGGAAGAAGGAGTATCCGGATACCTCGCGCGTGAGAAATGATTCAACACTCGGTGATGGAGCGAGGAAGAGAGCGGTAGGAGGAGGAAGAAAACGGAAACCTCCTGCTTTTGAAACAAGGGTGTTGGAGTACTACGATACTTGTCTGAGAGAAGACGGCAAAGCAACGTACCACGATGTTTTTACGTACTGTAGCACCATCCCTGAGTTCCTGTTAAAGGATCTAGGTGCTCAAAAGGTGTATGTGACGAGGTTCATCAAGCGCTACAAATCGTCGCCAGCGGCCCCTTCTGAACAGAAGACTACCTGTGGGAGCCGGGCTACGGAGCTCTTCAAGCCACATACAGATACCAGCGACGAGCTAACGTCGCGGGGAATACAGCCCTGCGTACCTGATGAAAGCAACGAGCTAGTTAGCTCGGGTGCTACCCGCGACGAAGGACGACTTCCGCTAAACATCTCTGACCAGAACAGCGATATGCCATTCCCTCTCGCTACGGCCAAATCCAAAACTACCAAGCCGAGCAGCTCAATCGCACAACGAGCACGTACGAAACAGTCACTCGTTAGTGTACCGATAGAAGTTTTCGAGGCGACGCTGCCACCCCCCCCCAAGACTCTGCAGGTAACGATGTTGGTGACACCGCCACCGGTACACCTCCTGTGAATGATAATGGCGAAGGTACAGTCAATCTGGATGGTGAAAGAGGTGATTGCAAAACAGGACACGATCACGAAGAAGACCCGACATCTGATGACGACGAATACGACGAAGCCGAGGAAGAAGACGACGAAGCTGACGACGACTATAACGACGATCCGGAGCCAGATGAATCAGATGACGACGGGCCATTTGCAGATGATCATGATGAAGAATTGAAAGTTGATTATGCGAGGCAAAATCAGCACACAAAAACTGTCACTGGTTCTAAGCCGATAGCTTCTCGGCGCCAGCGTGATCTACTCGCAAAACGCAGTAGAGCGGTGTTTTCTTTTACAGTTCGCAACCTTGACACATCGATGTTGGGAGAAGAACGCTCTGTGAAAGTTTTCAAAGATGATATCATGACGCTCAAACCGTTTGGCTGGCTTGCTGATGTGGTAATCGACTATGCCATTTACAAGCGCATAAAATTAACTGGAGGATCTGTGAAACTTCTTGGGGCATCGCTTTTCAGTCAAATCAAACAGGCCAAGAGCGGTGGTGAAAGCAGTTTCTTGGATGTCAAGAAGCTCGTTGACAAGATTGACTAGGATCTGTATTTTGCAGTTCTAATTCCGGTTTGGGGCGATAACCATTGGATCTTGCTTGTTGTTGAAGAGCCCGCCAAGCCATCAAGACGCATGTTTCACGTTGACTCTTGCGTGGGAATTCATGTGTCGAGCCACGTATTCAGTATTGCAACGCAATTTTTGGCTGAAGTCTGTGGGGTCGCCTCTGATGGTTCTGCAACGACATCCGTCTGTGAGACTCACCCGCAGCTAAAAAAACAACTCTGATTGTGGGGTCTACATGTTGTATTACATGGAGAAGATCGCTTTGTATATCACGCAAAACAAGAACAAATCGATCCAAAGCGAGATAAAAAAACTGAAGTCTAGAATGATTACTGGAAGATCGGACAAGTTCCGCATTAAAATGCATCAAACGCTGAGCAACTTCACCGGTACGAACAACTAGTCCGCTCAGCAGCGTTTGGTAGTGTTAAGTTCACAAATACATCTTTTGAGGTGCTGTAAATGCAAAACGAACGTGTTGTAGGTAGGTGAGTGTAACCATTGTTTGGATTAAGGCCACTTATTTGGTAACGGACCACTTATTCTGTAAACAGACGTGGCCAGTTATTCTGTAACAGGCCACTTATTTGGTAACGGGCCACTTATTCTGTAATTGACATGGCCAGTTATTCAGTAACAGGCCACTTATTTGGCAGCTCCCCTGTCCAGTTATTCAGTAACAATCAAACCAATACAATTTCACAAACAAAGTATTAAAAACAAAACACTTTGGATTTCGCCGCCATACTGTGAAATTTAGCATGTTGTCTATTGAGACCATCATCACTTATCGTGACTTCAAGACGCTTTGCATTAGGTTTGCAAAAGCTGCCAAGCTACGCATTATGGACGCGTCCATCCGTGCCTTACGCAACTCGATGATCCAGACAATCGGTACTCGAGACCGTGTACCGGAAGCTCTCCGCGCATTTTTTGTCAGATTGACGGACAAGTGCAAGGCCAAGATCAACAAGAAGAAGCGTGGGCTGGTTGAGCTGGACGACATTCAAGAATGGCTCATTCCTCCAACTGATGGAGCTGTGGGTCAAGTGCGCGGGACATACGGAGTGCGACGTCTCTTGCAGTGCGTGGTCATGGGCAACAAGGCACACTACCTGGTAGACTGGGAGCCAACCCTGGAGCCTCGCGAGAACATCTCAAAGGAGCTGATTACGCAATTTAACCGTGACCGCCGTCATCTAGTGCGCAGTACCTTCATTGACGATGAGGCTATCGAAGACAATACTTCCTCAGCAACCTAAACGACAAATAGACACTCATGTTGGCGAAAACAAATTATATTACATACGTTAGCACTAGATAGCTCGTACAGCATACTTATGGGCAGTGTATAGAACACTGCACTACAATATGCTTAGCTGAGTTTTCAGACGCCTTGTATCATACATAATAAGTAATCAAGATACCACCGGCTGGATTCGAACCAACTCCACCGGCCTTTCGGTCGGGCTCAACCATCAGAGCTTCGGGGGTGTTTGGTAGTGTAGGCAGTTACGTACCGTGAGCTTGTCCGTTGCTGCTGAAAAATCTGAAATGACAACAAGTGCTTTGGTGCACATCCAGTCAATTAAAAGAACCTCACTAAGAATAAAACCTAACGTTGCTTTGTGACCAGTTTTTTTTTTTACCAATCACCGAAGCGTCGGCCGGTGTCGGCCGCAGTCGGCAGCTTTACGCTAGAATATGAAGTTTTATCGGACCTCACTTATATTTTGTATTGGTATCTTACAGCCAATGATATAATTTTGCTGTGGTACTAACCAATAGCTTTCAAGATGATAATGCTATTTAACCAATCAAATTAAATAGGGGTAGGCGAGTCCTCTACGCCAGCCGATCGGACGTATCACGTCCGATCGATCCGCAAAATATGTGTATGCGTATCCAAACTCTAAGTCATTGACATATCACTTGCATATTTTGCTTTTATCGGACCAGTGAATCAGTGACATGGGCTTAGACGAACTACAGCCTGGTAACACCTTGCGGGCTAAGGCAACAGCCATCGGTGCGTTCGTCAAATCTCTCAAAGAAGAGGAAGTTGAACAGGAATACATAAGGAAGTGCATTGATAGTGACGAGAGCGGAAAAATGTTCGTGTGTGTGATGGATAAATTTGGTATGTATCTTGCATTCAAGGAAGGAAAGAAAGGTAAACCAATAGCTCGCAACACTGCCATGCAGTACTATCGGCAAGCAAAGCTTTGGCTGCTCGACCAGTTCCCTAAGCACCGAGCTTCATTGGAAGCCCGGTTGCTGAAAATGGGAAAGACACTAGACAGCTTCTGTCTGAAGCGAGATGGTGGTGGGCTCGTAGCGAAAGCACCACCTTGTACGAAAGATGATTTGAAAAGAATGATGTTGTATTTGTACACTTATGCTAGCTCAGAAAGTGACTATCAAGATGCAACTTTACTATGTCTTCTCTGGTACTTGTTCGGTCGCGCGTCTGACCTAGCCATGGTCCGCAAACACAACATGTCAGTGGACGCAGGCGACGTCTTCTTCCTGCGCTTGGTTCGCGTGAAGACGTCTGAGGAGCAGGGGCTGTCGCTCTTTCCTGATACGGAATTGGCTACGTGCCCCTTGCTCTCCATTGCGCTCGCCTTGATCCTCCAAGCCGCCCCAGGACCAGCCCTCGTCAGCAACCTCCCAGAACAAGCAGGCTTCGCAGGCTCCACGCTTTCTCCCGACGTCCCGCTGATCGAGCTGCTCAACGCTCCGCAAGTCACAACTGGTCTTGCCGCTCCAGCAGCTCCGCCGCGCGTTGCCACAGCCCCTACAGTATACGCGCACGTTAACCGGGTGCTAGACCGTGCAGCGTCTGCTGCTGGTGTGGATGTCGCCTTGACATCCCACTCGTTTCGAAGAGGAGGCGCTCAGCACGCAAACGGCTGCGACGAGATGACTGCACGCTGGATCTTTGACAGAGGCTCCTGGAATCTAAGCACAACGAACAAAGGGTTCAATTACATTTTCAATACAAGCAAAGAAGACCATAAGATAGCGAAAGTACTCAGCGGATACAAACCCAGAACCGCGGTGCCGCTGCAAGACTTGACTAGCTTTGACACGCAGACGCGTCAAGCGATGGATCGGGTGCAGCGTGTCCTGTTTGCTACCTGCTTCGAGCTCAAGACCGACAGCCTAAACATCAACAAGAAGGTGATGGATGTCCTCACCGCACGCGTCTTCCGTCACTTCCCGCTACTCAAAGACCTGAACCCCACAAGTCCAGCTGTGACGCGCATCGAAGCGGCTGTTGATTACGCTGGATGCTCACCAGCCGAGCTGCTCGCTTGGTCCTCGCACCTGGCAACCCCATCCGCTACCTGCGAAGACACCAAGACAGGTAATGCAGCAATCCACAACGACGACGAACAGCCAAGAGAATCAAGCGAGAAACAGAAGACCATCGACCACCATGCGGCTGTGATTAAGCACTTTATGGAGCACATCAAGCGACAGGACGCTCGCATAGATGCACTCGAAGCTAAGCAAAACAGCGAGCCTACACCAAGAAAACGAAGCTGTCCAGAGGAAGGCACAGATGACGTTAGCACGCTAAACAAGAAGCAGCGCCGGGGATCTCCAACTCACCTTCATGCTACCTGGTTTGCGTGGTACGCTCAAGATCCACGCTGGTACGCTCTGGCGCCAAAACAAAAGCGATCAAGAGCGAAGTTGCTGGTAGCCTTCATGAAGATTTTTCTTGAAGACGGCTTTGTTCTTGACCAAGATGCTGACGACTATCGTGACTGTGTTCTTGAGGTGGGAAAGAAAGCAGAGGAAGCCGTACTTACCTTCCTAAGTGACGAGAAGAAGATCAGCTCGCGTGGGTCGAGCGCCGTCCTTAAGCACTTGCAGGCTCTTCACAGCAAGGGAGACCTAAACGACAGAATCAAGCGCCCCCAAAACCTCCTCCAGTCTGCAGCCATTCGCGATCCCGCTCCTGGCTACACCCAAGACGTTTTAGAAGTTAAGGATTAGCAACAGGAACACTTAGCTAGCGAATTCATCATACACGTTTCGCATAACGCACACAGCGTAACCACATCTTACTAAGTTCAGATATCGAAGCAGGTAGAGCCCCAGTCCTTTAGCCCCTGGCCCCTGGGGAGCTTCCCCCTCACAATCAAAAAGATGGCGACGGCTGGTTTGGACCCAGGGTCCCCAGGGCGGAGCCCTGAGCTCTTCCACTGAGTTACGTCGTCGTTGGGGGAGGGGGTGATTTTGGGTGAGGTGAGATGAGGTCCGGGGGGGGGGGGCTGTGGAGGAGGGGGGGGGCTGAGGAGCGAGAGCATGAGCTGTGGGGCTTGAGCGGTCGAGTTGGAGGTCTGCGTAGTTGGGCGAAAAAAATTAAGACTGAGCGTAGAGGCCTCATTGTCGGGACCCGTTTTGTGTGTTTTGAGCTCTTCTAGGCTGTGAGCCACAGGTTGGGTGCGAGTCTAAACATACTGAGGTGGCAGGATAGGATTGGTGAAAAATCGACCAATAAGTGCGTACATCTGTAACTGGCTGTCGCTGGTGCTCTTAATAGTGGACCCCGCCACGAAAATCGGGGGCTCATTGCTGAATTTACCTGGCTAAGAGCACATGGCTCCTGGTCGCAAAATGCATGTTTTTGTTTTTTTAGCTTTTCTCAGCCCATTCGGCGGACCAGGCCATTTCCTTGCGCCTATAAACATGGTTGAAATTCTCACTGCAGCCGATCCCCATCTCGGGTTGTCTCCCCTACCCCCATGCAGTACCGCAGCTGTCAGTAAAATGTACATTCAAAAGTGTTCGTACGGTATTTGTTTTTGCATTTTGTACCAGCTTTGAGGTACAGGTCCGATGGGTCCGAGGGTCCGATAAATTTTGGTATGGGAGACTACAGTACTAGTACTAAAATAGGTCGCATAAAAGGCAAATACCTTATTAATGAGCTGTGGATAACAATAAAATTTGTCTGGATTTATCCAGAGTGATCGGAGCCCTAAATCATCTACAAATAATACTCCTCCTTTTTACTTTGATAACCCGGATACGCAAGGCATTCCCTAAATTTTATAAGCCGCAACGTTTACTGAGCTCGAAGAGAATTAACAAGTAATTTTGGCCAATAGAGCAAGAGCAATATACGATTTTATCATTGTAGGGACAATTTAAAGCAATATTTAAGCTAATTAATATATTTCTTGAAAAACGCGAAAATTAGCAATAAATTATGACGAGCACCGACAAAAGCTATTTGCTCAAGGACTTGTTGGATTAGTGACATCATTTTTGCCCCATAATAAACTTATTTTGTTTAAGCGCTACGACTTCGACTGCCCTCCACATTGCCTTATTTATCCTTTTGCTTTTTTAAAATGATAAGTTTCAATTTTTCGAAAAGTAATTGATAAAAATCCAGAGCGCTCCGTGCTTTACATGTTAGCACGGCTAGTACATTTATAAACGAGTAAAGGTTGGAGCCGACTTGGAAGAGGCACTGCAGCTGTAACGGGCTACGTAGCCCTAAGTGTACCCCTAGTTACATGTAGTGTGACACGTCATACTTCGGGATATTTGGCACAAGGTACCAAGGTCGTCCAAAGCCAGCCATTGGCTGATGACATTGCTTTTCTATAGATGACTTATAGTTTGTATTTAACTCAAGCTTAATCTACCTATAAATATAATCAGTTTACATACTACCTTAAATTGTTCACTTCGCTCCCTTTCGGTAAAAGGGGACATGTGAACTGCCGTTCACTGAGAGTTTGTGTACTCTCGGAAGCCAACTTCCTCTAGCGCAAGGTGCTGTGTGACCCCGTCACACTTGGTAGCACTTGTAGTCAATCCACGCCACCGCGGGTAGACTACCTGAACCTCTCCGAAGTTCGTTGCCATGGATAGGAACGACTTCTCCCATGTGAAAGACTCACAGTTCGAGTCGGTTCGGAAGATGGCAGGCATCTTCGGGATGGAGGTCCTGCAGAGCCTGGTGGTGTCAACACCGGCCGAGCAGCTCAAGCGCGTCAATGCCTTTATCGCCTACGAGCAGGGGCTCATCGTGCATGTGCGGGAGAACATGCAGGCTCCGGCGGCGACAGCAAATCCACCACACCCGAAGCCAATACGGCTGAAGGTTAAGCCGCATGAAGAAAAGGAAGGTGAGAACCTTCACTTCTGGGTCCGAGAGGTAGAGCTCGCGATGGATGCGGCTCGGATCTCGACCGAGCAGCTTCGTGTTGCTTTTGCACTCTCCAACCTTAGCGGTCGTGCTAAAAGAGCTGGGTGTACACACGGGAGGCATCATCCCCTGGATGTTCCACATCCTGGGCTCAGCTGTGCGAACAGCTCCGAGCCGCGTTCCTCCCGGCGAACTACGAGTACCGCCAGTGTGACGAAGTGCTTTCTCAGAAATAAGAGAATGGGCCTAACCAGGGGTCACTATCCCGAATCAGTGACCATTTCAAGTGATTAAGTAGGATTTGGATCGCCCGGCGCGGATGCAAGTTGCCTGAGGTGGATTAGCCATGACGAGCAGCACCCCATATGAGACGACGATGGATCTGGTATGAGTGATGTACGGGAAGGCAAGATCTACCAAGACATATCTCGGATCCATCCCTTACTTGGGTTCACTTAGGTGGATATGGGATATGCTATGTAACGGTGGATCGAGTGTGGATCCTATGAAGGAATGGTGGTAGGTGTCATCTGAAGGTGGATCTAGTAGCCACGACTAATGAGAAGTCAAGATTCACCGCGAGGTATCCCGGATCCCATACCTCCGAGTTTGGATCCAAGGAGGGGAGGACCCCGCATAGAGGGACCTGGATCCGGGATACAGGGATGATTGATGCAGTGGATCTCGAACTTTCGTGGGACAATGGAGATCACAGACGGTCGCAAGACGATGTTGGATGATTGGAGAGCTCAGATCCATGACGACTGTACACTTACAATGAAGTGGATTCAAGCAACCTGGATCCGGATGAGTGTACCCATAAGGGGGTGACCATAATGATTATGCCATGGATCCGGTAGG
>NW_003303754.1:3760798-3764075 GCF_000142945.1 Phytophthora infestans T30-4
ACCACCGAGCTTTCAGTGGGTTCGACGACGAAGCTAACATCGGTCCTGTGGTGAAGTGCTTTCCCAGAAATTAGGAGAATGGACCTAACACGGGGTCACTATCCCGAATCAGTGACAAATTTCAAGTTGTTAGAGAGGATTTGGATCGTCCGGCGCGGATGCAAGTTGCCTGTGGTGGATTAGCCATGACGAGCAGCACCCCGTATGAAACGACGATGGATCTGGTATGAGTGATGTACGGGAAGGCAAGATCCACCAAGACTTATCTCGGATCCACCCTTACCTGGATCCACTGAGGTGGATATGGGATACGCTATATGCGGGTGGATCGAGTGTGAATCCAATGACGGAATGATGGTTGAGGTTTCACCGGAGAGGAGAGAATATATATATTTCCCGCAACTAAACGAGAGATTTCAAGATCCCCCCGCGAGGTGTTCTCGAATCTACCTTTCGAGATTTGCAGATCCCAGGAGGTGAGGATCCCGCATAGAGGAGCCTGGATCCAGGATACAGGGATGGTGGATGCAGTGGATCTCGAACTTTCGTGGGACAATGGAGATCACAGACGGATGCAAGATGGTGTTGGATGATTGGAGAGCTCAGATCCATGACGAGTGTACCCTTACAGTGAAGTGGATCCAAGCGACCAGGATTCGGATGAGTGTACCCATAATAGGGTGACCAGATTGATTACGCCATGGATCCGGTAGATCTGGTGATAATACAGCTGGGATGATGGGTCAAGAAAAGAAAGGACATGCAGCCGAGCCTGGTAAGAGATTTAACAAGTAAAAGACATAGAAGGTAGAGATCCAGGCAGGTATAGGCTCAAGTATCAATACAGTCTTCAATTTGCACAATACACGCAAGTGCCTTCCTGCCCTCAAGTATCGGAGCTACATTGTCCGTACGAGCTAGGAGAAGGTTGGGAACTGCGAATCTAGTGTTGGTAGTTATAACTGGATAATACATTGGCCAGATCCTACAGCCTAGTGAGCTTTTCCTACACACGTGCAGATCCGACAGGTTAACCGAATTTACTACTTGGTCGGTTACACCCTAGAGGCTCTCAGCTCTCAAGATCCCGTCACAGGAGGCGACAAGTACGACGCAAAGGAAACGCAAAGGCAAGGGAAAACACCCGCAAGGCAACCCTACGGCCAGATCCACGATCTTGGCTCTGGATTCACTTAAGCTTGAATACTCGCTTAGGATTCAGAACCAACCATGGACGCAGAGTGAAGATTTACCACTGCTGCTCCACCCCATCCCCACGTCTCGCCAAGACACTCAAGCTTCACCACTTGAACTCTTCGGAGTTACCGAGAGAGCAAGATCCCGCCCTACCGACGGGTACACAAGGTGAGGAAAGTTCAGCAGAACACGGATCATCGGGGGACCCTCTCCGTTAGTCGGTGTCTGGGCGCAGTTGGTAAGTTGGATCCAGCAATCTCGCAGATTTTGCTGATCCCGCTACACCACAATGGTGCGCGTGCTCGGATCTTTTGGTGACTCGGGATTTCACCGTGAGTTTCAAGAAGATGCTCAAGTGAAGATTGAGCCAGGGGAAGAGGCGTCGTCGGAGGTCGGATCGACGAAGACGCTGCTGAATGAAACAAGATCCGCGGATCGATGTAGTCCTGGGCGGAACTCTATCGACGGAAGAGAGGTGGATCCGGATCCATCGGCGAGTGTCAACTCCCTCGCGTATCTTCACGAATGACGTCGTGAAGCTAGAGACGTCCACCTACTCCGGTGCCGGAGAAGACCGACTTCCACTGAATCGTTGGTTTCGAAAGATCGACATCGCCATCGCCTCGAGGTTGATCGAGGCGCCTTCCGCGAAGGTTCACTTTATCCTCTCTCGGCTGTCTGGGAAATCCAAGGAATGGTCCCCCGGCAAGTTGGCCGTCGACCCCAACGCCTTTCCCACTCTGGATATCCTCTAGAGTGACCTTCGGCTCGCGTACGAGCCGCCGCAAGATGAATCTTGAATTCGGGCAGACATCTTCGCCGTTCGGCAAGGCACGATGACTGTGTGCGACTACGTCCAGAAGAAACGACACCTCACGTCGTGTATCGTGTCCAAGCCCATCGATATGGCCTCTCAGGTTCATGTGTTGTGTTCGGTATGCGCGAAGGCATGAAGCGCTACTGCCTTTACAGATCGGACCCCTCTACACTCGAAGAGGCATTGCTCTTGCATTACGCGAGGGCTATGGGGTTGCGGGAGAGCTGTTTATTTGTCTGTTTTGGTTTCCCCCCTAATATAATACTCTAAATAACGGTATGTATCAGCCAATGGCTGAACTATTCTAATTTGTTAAAGATATTGACTTTTAACCGATGAATCCCCTAAATGCATGCAGTCCAATAGTCTGCCAAATGTAACCATTGGTGTATCGCACACTAACGTGGAAAACCTCCTTCGTTACCTCCTTCGTAACCAAGGGGCTACATGTAGCCACTTGCGTGTAACCCCGTACACCTGAGACATCCCGTTCCAACTGGTCCAGGCTGTCCACAAGTCGAGCGAAGACGCCCTGATTCCCGGTCTGGGTGGCAGCACCACCGCCAGCCCCAAGACTAAGTGCAATTCCAAGCACGGGAACGCGTAGACAGACGCGATCAACGTAAGGACACTACGTCGGACCCGCAGGGGGAGCACTCGGGCGATAGAAGCGCCTCGGAGGAGCCTCGTACTCTAGATCATATGAGGGCACCTCCGCCCCTGCTTAACCGGAATGAAGAAGCTGACTGCAACGTGGAGCGGGTTCGCCAGGAGCGGCGACTTCGCGGGAAGTGCCATCTCAGGGCAAGCCGCCCTGGACCTAAATAAAAACAGAGTTGATTTTCCTTCAGACTAAGTACTTAATTTCAGTATCACTGGACTCATCGTGTGGCGCCGTCCCTATCGTGGTCTCATAGCGTATGTAACAGGCCAGGTATTTACTCCGTTAATTGTTTACACTGTAGTGTTGAGGAAGCTCGCAATAGGACGACTGAGTCTTAGGTTTAAGGAAAAATCAACTCTGACTTTATTTTAGGACCAAGGTCACAAACCTGGCCACTCAAATACACGTCATAGTCCAATCGGCTAATAATTAGTCTGGATCCCCAAATATTAGCCAATGGCATGACAAAATTTCAGCACACTCAAGTCGTGTGCCGATGCACCTACTAATGTAAAGAAATCTACCTACTTTTGTAATGGAGGGGCCAATTACATTACCCCCTCGTAAGGTTGCACTTACGCAACAAAAGCAGCGGGCGA
>NW_003303754.1:3764175-3766466 GCF_000142945.1 Phytophthora infestans T30-4
ACAGGATGTCCTACATCACTATCACGCTAGTTTAGAAGGTGGACTTCAGGGGATTGGTCGGACCTATTAACGGATCCGGGAATGTTTCCACTGGAGGGGACTATTCAAGAACGTACAATGATATGTCGGTGAATGTGTAGATTGTGAGACAGGCAAGGTCAGGCCCACAATCGAAGGGGAGTCACCTGGGAATGTCCAAGCGACTTACCCTTTCCAATTCATAGCCATGGATCACATCCCCTCGTTGCCCAAGTCGTTTAAAGGAAACACAGAGTTGTTGATCTGGGTGGATCTGTTTACCGGATACGTGATAGCCAAAGCTAGTGCGTCTAGAGCTGCACAAACCATTGCTGAATCGTACGAGGAGTGCGTTTTCCGAAGGTTTGGGGCTAGTGAGATGATTAGAACATGTATCCGGAGCCAGGCTTTATGTCTGATTTCTTTCGAGCTTTCAACCGGATCCTGGGACAGAGACAGCGGGCAACCATGGCATATCGTCCCCAAGCTAACGGATCGGCCGAGCGCATGGTGCAGACGATCACGAGGGCACTCAAGATGTATGTCCAGGATTTGGATCAGAGGGATTAGGATGAGTACGCAGAGCGACTCCTCCTTCACGATGAACACCGCCCAAGACAGGATCCCGGGGTGACACCCCATTTTACTTGGTACATGGGGTGGGGATCCTAAATCCACCCTAGAAGCGGCCATTTCCGGGTATGTAACACCAAGAAAGAGAAACCGATATCCAAGATGATTGTCGATTCCCAAGTCTCAGAGATTACTACTGGCCATGCCAGATCCCCAAGTGAACGAGCGGGCTGCCGGAGTGCGGATCCAAGATTGTGTGTGGGATTGGTGAAGGCGTGTGCCGTACGAATGGGAGAACGCGGATCAAGATCACGCTGGCAGGTTGTCTGGTATATTGGTTCGATATTTGGGTTGGAGACCTCGCTGGTCAAGACGCTATCCTCGGGATGGATTTCATGGTACCAGTCGGAGTAAGGTTGGATCTGGCGGATGGGACACTGTGTTTCCCCGACGTAGATGCGGATCCAGCTCAGCGGACGGCGACCGTTGTACGGGACGAAGATGAGGATCATAAGGGCGGATAAGACGACCTGGATCGAGCCCGGAGAAACCTGGGAATTGCCAGATCGGTTGAAGTGGGCGGAACATGAGAAACTGTGGGTCACTCGGGGCGAGAAATGGGTGCCTACAGTAATCCAATCACCAGGTCGATCACAATACCTCCGGGCCACGAACGTCAGCAACAAGAAACTATTACTGGACCATTATGAGGAGATTGGGCGAGGGTTGGCAAAGGACGGTGTCCCTAGACGACCTGGATATGTGTCAGTGGGATCTCTGTCGGTACAGAGAATGGCAGAATCTGGCGTACGAGGCGACTACCGAGATCGAATCTCTCGGAGAAGGGGAGCTCCCGGCGGAACCAACTGGCCCCTTGGTAGATCGGCCTTCATACCCAACTCCGCGGAAGATCCTACAGAGGGATCGTCAGATTGAGATCCAAGTGATAGAGGTTGGATCCAAGACCAAGGATGATCCCCGGAGGCGGTCCGTAGATAACCCAGCGTCGGTGGATGGGGGATCGCAGAGGACTGAAGCCGGGTCGCCAGATCCTGCTAACCCACAAGTGGATCCTAGCTTTTCATGGGACAAAGTGCCTGGATAGTGGCAACACTAGCCAAACAGGAACCGTCGTGTGTAAACTCACCAGGGGATCAAGTCAATCCAACAGGTAGTTTCCCCGGTACCAGGATACTCGACCCCACGAAGACAGAAGGGATGACAGGTGAAAGAGAGTCGCGGTGCTTGGATCCAATGGTGGATTTGACAAAGACTGAAGATGAGCAAGTCTGCTACCATGAAGACGGGGATCTACACGCCGAGGATCTTGGAGAAGGCATGGCGGTGATCCCGGAGGTACCACGGACCACAGAGGAGGTCACGATTGACAATATCCAAGTGGATCCAGGGGCAAACGAGCCCGCAAAAGTGGATCGGTTACGTCAGAAAATCTGGGAAAGCCGACATCTGCTGATTGGTAAAGGTAATGCATTACCGCCCGCTGCCCGCGGAGTCAAATGTGACATCGATGTCGGCGACGCGAAACCGATCGCTCAAAGGGTGCGGAAGGTGGCACCTCAGTTCCGAGAAAAACCATCAGATCTGATTAAGGGCCTGCTGCAAGCCAAGATCATCAGTTTCTCAACATCCACACGTGGGCATCTCCGGTGGTAATCATCATCAAGAAGAACGGGGTGGAT
>NW_003303754.1:3770412-3802325 GCF_000142945.1 Phytophthora infestans T30-4
GCTGCGGTTGCTCAGCATCCTTCAATTTGTCACCTGGATCGACATAACAGGTGAATATGGGGTTACTAGCGGGGGACAAAAGAGGATCCACGTACTCGTGCGGCGGAGCTTGGATTCCAGCTCCGTTTGCGTTCGCTTGGCATCCGCCCACTCGGTAGCCGCCTTGTCCCGCTGGAGTTCGGTGTCCGCCAACTTCGCTTGGATCTCGTCGCGCAATTGAGTTATCCGTACGAATTCTTCGAGCGCGTAATCTCGCCCAGCAGACGCTTTCTCGAGTGACTGTTTGGTATCTTTCAGCTCCTCAGAGAGATGAGCCAGAGCTACATCCGGCGACGAGGGAGGTCGATTTGGCGCGAGGGACCCTCTACGCGCCGACCCTAATGCGGATTTGCCATGGGTGGATCCCACACAGTCGTTATTTACCACCTCTTCTTGGGTCAGGCGCAACTCGTCACGGAGCCGATCCAAGCTCTCGTCCGCGGCTGCACTAGCAGTCTGGGAATCCTCCAGATCCCGCTCGAGGTCATGGATCCGGGATTGGAGCTGGTGGATCTCAGATCCGGCGAGCGCCATCTCCCTAAGGAGGTGGTCGTTGTCATCTCGCATACCATCTCGCTGACGGGAGGCGCGTTCCAGCCGTCCGGTCAAGTCGCGGATCTCGACCGCTTGATCAGCCAACAAGAGTCGTAGGTCCTGCGAGCGAGAGGCCGCACGGTGCTTCCACCCCTGGATCTCTATAGCCTGGTCATGGACCTGGGCTCGCAAGGTTTGGAGTTGGGTGGCGTGCAAAGACCCAGCTTGATCTCGGGCATCTTGAGCCGTCTGGAGCTCCGCCGTCAAGGTTTGCACCCGTTCGGAAAGAGCCTGGGCTAGAGCCCGCAGATCGGTGGGTGACATTGAAGAAGGGCTGACCGGAGGAGTGGTGGATGGGGCCTTGCCCGGCGATTTGCTGGTACGCTTGGTGGGAGACATGTGTCACGAAGAGGAGGAAGCGGTTGTGGATGCTGGTAGTACACGTCGTGAACGCTGTTGTGCAGCGCCAACCACGTACAGGAGGCGATTGTGGTGAAGTGCTTTCTCAGAAATAAGAGAATGGGCCTGACGCGGGGTCACTATCCCGAATCAGTGACAATTTCAAGTGGTTAGAGAGGATTTGGGTTGTTTGGCACGGGCGCAAGTTGCCTGTGGTGGATTAGCCATGACGAGCAGCACCCCGTATGAAACGAAGATACACCTGGTATAAGTGATGCCCGGGAAGTCAAGATCCACCAAGACATATCTCGGATCCATCCCTTACTTGGGTTCAATTAGGTGGATATGGGATATGCTATGTAACGGTGGATCGAGTGTGGATCCTATGAAGGAATGGTGGTAGGTGTCATCTGAAGGTGGATCTAGTAGCCACGACTAATGAGAAGTCAAGATCCACCGCGAGGTATCCCGGATCCCATACTTCCGAGTTCGGATCCAAGGAGGGGAGGACCCCGCATAGAGGGACCTGGATCCGGGATACAGGGATGATTGATGCAGTGGATCTCGAACTTTCGTGGGACAATGGAGATCACAGACGGTCGCAAGACGATGTTGGATGATTGGAGAGCTCAGATCCATGACGACTGTACACTTACAATGAAGTGGATCCAAGCAACCTGGATCCGGATGAGTGTACCCATAATAGGGTGACCATAATGATTATGCCATGGATCCGGTAGATCTGAAGATAATACAGCTGGGATGATGGGTCAAGAAAAGAAAGGACATGCAGCCGAGCCTGGTAAGGAATTTAACAAGTAAAAGACATAGAAGGTAGAGATCCAGGCAGGTATAGGCTCAAGTATCAATACAGTCTTCAACTTGCACAATACACGCAAGTGCCTTCCTGCCCTCAAGTATCGGAGCTACATTGGCCGTACGAGCTAGGAGAAGGTTGGGAACTGCGAATCTAGTGTTGGTAGTTATAACTGGATAATACATTGGCCAGATCCTACAGCCTAGTGAGCTTTTCCTACACACGTGCAGATCCGACAGGTTAACCGAATTTACTACTTGGTCGGTTACACCCTAGAGGCTCTCAGCTCTCAAGATCCCGTCACAGGAGGCGACAAGTACGACGCAAAGGAAACGCAAAGGCAAGGGAAAACACCCGCAAGGCAACCCTACGGCCAGATCCACGATCTTGGCTCTGGATCCACTTAAGCTCGAATATTCGCTTAGGATCCAGAACCAACCATGAACGCAGAGTGAAGATTTACCACTGCTGCTCCACCCCATCCCCACGTCTCGCCAAGACACTCAAGCTTCACCACTTGAACTCTTCGGAGTTACCGAGAGAGCAAGATCCCGCCCTACCGACGGGTACACAAGGTGAGGAAAGTTCAGCAGAACACGGTTCATCGGGGGACCCCCTCCGTTAGTCGGTGTCTGGGCGCAGTTGGTAAGTTGGATCTAGCAATCTTGCAGATTTTGCTGATCTCGCTACGCCACAGTCTTGCTAACAAGTTCGTACCCAAGAGCAATATTTACCTTAAAAGCACTTGCCTGGCTCGAAAGAACGTTCTTGAGCTTATCGTAGAAAACAGTAGCCTCGATACTGGTAAAAACGATAATTAGGACCAGCCTTGAAATCAGGCGACAAGTGCTTCTCAAGGGTTTCAATTGAAACATGGTACTGCTCAGCTACCAATCTCTGGTTGATTGGGCGTGAAACGTTGCTTACATAAACCATCTTACCAGCTCTACCACGCACCTTAACACGGTAGCTGCTACTCCCATTTGATAACTTGGATATTTAATTTTTTAATCCTTCGAGCTTGTATGCAAACATGCTACCTATATATGCTTGGCTATATTCTTCTTCGTAGATGTGACTTTATAATATTTTGATAGGATCGACTTTATATCTTAGTCATTACAAAAGATTCTGAAATTAATTAATTCAAATATTTGGTTTATACGATTGACTTTTTATTTGAGCAAAAATATTATTTAATTTTTCATTATTCAGTTCGCTTTCAGATTCGCCAAGTTCGGTTTTGGGCTGACGTTTGCGAGCACGGATCTGCTGTCTATTCTTATCGTCGTAGCTCTTTTGGTATGACAAGCGCTCTCCACGTGTGCGCTGATAGTAGCGCTTCTGCGCCGCCTTAATCCGCTCTTTGTTAGCGAGATATTGGTCGCGTGAGTACGCCATCTTTTAATATTAAAAACTTTTTGTTTGTTAGGATAAAAATATATCGGTTTATCCTGCTGCTTGCAGTATCCAATATGTAGCCATCTTGTTCAGCTGCACGGTTCCGACGAGACCGGCGTTCGTCGTTGGACTTAGGTGCGGAAAAGAATTCCATCTTTTCAGCCAATGACATTCCTTCCGACCAAAAATCTTCAAATTCGTCTCCATCGGGGTGAATCCACTTCGCTTCGATCGCTTTCTTCCGCGCTAAACGGGCTTGTAAGTTCAAGCAGCGCTTGTAGGGACGCTCCACAGACATGAAGACCAGTGGTTGACCTTCGACATCACCAAATGTTGTCTGAATGTTAAGCACAAGATCGCGCTGGTCTGGTAGCAGCTTTGTGATCAATCGCTGTCGACGCAATGAAGGATCGAAGACTTTCAAACGGAACTCGTTGCTGGCCTTGTCGTAGATGAAACTGATCTGGAAGTGATCAAATGCATGCTCCAGTGGCTTGAATAGCAACAAATCCATTCTTCACATCATCAATGCTGTCGAAGCCCATCAGCTTACGAGAGAGATACTCGTTTTTCCGACGGAACAAATGAGAGGCGATGACCAACTCCGACGGAAGCGCCGTGTTAAGCAGCATACACCGCAGCATTCGGTTCTCCATGTCGTCCTCATACGTCCCCATGTCGCACTGATACGTCCTGATCAGACTCGCTTTGAAGTCATGACTTCGTGCTGACGTCGACGTAAGCGAATCCACTAACGTATGCTGCAAGAGTGCTTCCTGGAGTTGGAGCAATTGGGAATCTACACCGAACGACTCCGGAACCACCACCAGCACGTGGATTTGGTCAGCGGATGGTTGCGGCATCTTGTTCTTTTCAAACAGCAAGAACTGCAAAGTCTTGCTGGCCCGTATCTGCTCTGCATCCACCATCTTACGTATGTCAGCATGAGTCGTCCCTTTCTCCAGGTCCAGCGCAGCAGAGTCCTCGTCTGACAGCCACGCGCCGCCCTCCGTCTTCGCCAGAAAGAGCTGCAGGTCCGATGCAACGACGCTCCTATACTTATTGTCGTGGATAAACTTCTCTTTGATTTCCTTCCAGATCGCCTTCTTCAAGCCTCCCACCAGCTGACTCGCGTCGATGTCCGCAGTGAAAGTGCTTCCCGCCACACCATCGATCGCACAGACAAGCGTCATCATCTTTCCTCGGGAAGAAGGGAATTCTTCAATGCCCCTCGTGTCGTCCACCGTGAAGTGGTCCACCGTGAAGTGGTCCACCGTGAAGGTCATTCGAACGTCGTTCGTGGATGTATGTCGTTGCTTGCGTGTTAAGCGATGACACACAAACCACATTCTCTAAGTTGCACGTCTGTTGCTGTTGGTTGCGCTACGGTTGCTGTTAGTTGCAGCAGGTTGCTGTAGCGATGTTGTACAAAATGTTGTTTTTATCACGCCACCGCTGCGGGGAACCCGCTAACGACAGTTCTCACTACGTTCGAACTGCGGATTGCGTACCGGACCAGAGGATCTGGGGCTCGCAGCTCGACCATAGGAGGAGGCGTTGTTCGTGTGCTTTCGGTAGTGGTGACGATATATTACGAACGATGTAAAGTACGCGTGCATGCTGTGGGTAGTGACGTTAATATATCCGATCCATTTGCGGTTAGATAATATGTTTTTGTGTAAACATACATGAACAGATAATGTGTTGGTGACAGTATAATGACGTTAATATGTCGGATCCATCAGCGGTTAGATAATGTGTATTTGTATAAACATTTATGAAAGACAATTATGAACAGATAATGTGTTGGTGACAACGTTCATAAATTTATGTTGCATGGTGAATCACCATTGGTGATCGTGACGCATAAATTATGTGAAGTAGTGACGTGTGAGTGAATGGTCGTGCGACGGTAAAAGTCGGTTCGATTGCAATAGAATCAAGGCTCGATGACTCGTGATCCCCGACAGTGATGCTCAGACCTGCCAGCAGTTTCGGTAAAGTTTGAGTTTGGTCGGGTTAAACGCGATGATCGATCCTGGAGATGGTAAAGCTGGATGGTCGGGAGCGATCTCATAGAGCGACAGTGTTATGAGGAATCGGTTCGTTTCAAACTCGTCTTCTCGCTGTGTTTTTTTATATTCCTATTGGTGCACAAGTATTATAACAATGCTAGTGTTAGTTGTTCTACGTAAGCTGTAGGCATACGTACTTGTCGTTGCTGTTCAAAGGGCTCCGGAGCTTGCTGCTCGCCCAGGTAGAGTCTCAATACACGTATGCCGGCCACTGTGTTGGACTCGAGCCACAAGAGTCGCGCCTGGATCCGGACAGATCCGCAGAGTGTAGGTAGGGAGGTGCCATTGGTTTGGAAGAACTCGCGTAGCTCTACATAGTAGTCGAATTATGAAGTTGTATGTAGTTCTATGAGAATGATGGTAGCACAGACTCACCGTCGATGGTCGTGATAAGCTGCCGTTTTGTGTTGGCTCATGGATTTGTTTAGCTTCTTCAACGGTGATTCGTAGGCCATGTGCTTGCCGACGTGCTCATGCTCAGTGGATGGTGAAGTGCTAGACACAACTGTGACTGCAGTGGGTGTTGCTGCTGACTTTGGTGTGGGGGCGTTTGTGGCACTGTGTTTCTTTGGCGGCGGCATCTTCGACGACAATTCTTTTGGTGGTCGTTTGTCAAAATCTGAAGTGAGCCGTTCTTTGGTGCTTAGTTGAAAAGATATGGAATGTAGGTGGTGAGGATTGATCACCGGAGAACGTTATGGTGACTATATACTATGTCGTACGTGTCGTTGTTTATGTGAAGCTGAATCGGAGCCTCTTTCGACGCGTGGAACGGGAGTGGCAGAAGCATTTCCATGAACTGTAATCAAATGTGTGTTGGCCATGGTGACAGATCCTGTCGAAGAAGCGTTTAAGTTGGTGCGAGTTGTGGAAGCGAATGTATCTATTGGTGGTGAATTTTTAGTGCCGCCACAGGTGAGTGCATGGTGCGTTAATTTGTAAGTGCGACGAGTTAGGTGCTGATGGGAATGTATGCTGTCAATTCACAGGACAAGGACCAGATATGTGGCTGTGTGCTCGACCGACGAACCGGATGTGGTTGCGGCGAAGGCTGTAGCAATCGAGCGGTGTGTCTGTGCATTAACAGTTAGTCGATGCATGGAAGGTTGCTGACGCTGCTCGCTAGATGCATTACGAGTGTGAGATCGAAACTTGCCCGTGCGGCTATCAGTGCACAAACCGACAGTTTCAAATAGGATCCTCTGTTTCGGTTGCAGTTGTTGACTGCGGGCGCAAAGGTGTGGGCCTCGTTGCGATGGAATTTGTCGACGCTGATGGGTATGTTGGTGAGTACGTCGGCGAGGTGTTGATAATAACAGTGAAGCCAAGTTCCGGTCCCTAATACGATGTTTTTGCGTACCAATTCGCTAGGTCATCGGTACTGACGATGTATGGTGACGCAGTACTATGGACGCTTAGCACACTACCATATGTTGAGGATGAGCGCGAACCAAGCCATCGATGCTACTCATTTTGGTGGTCGAATGCGCTTCATAAACCACTCATGCGATCCAAACTGCGTGTTCGAAAAGTGGAATGTGTGCGGGCTGGAGCGGTGTGGTGTATTTACTACGCGCAAAGTGCAAATAGGTGAGGAATTTACTGTCGACTATCACTTTCACTATGTCGATTCCAAGGTATGATGACACCAAACGTATTTGTTGTGGTTTTATTTTAATGTAAGCCCCACGCTAACATGTGTAAAATTGTGTTGAATAGACTGTGCTCACTTGCTTGTGCGGCTCTCGCAAGTGCAAAGGCATCATCGGCACTAAAAAGCGGGAAAAGTATGGGACCGGGGAAAAAAAGAAAAAGAAAGATTCAGCTCACTATGGATCAATTTCTTGTGACACGATAAGTGTTAGACGCGGTCGATATAATCGAGTTAATAATGAGGACTTTGTTGAACATGGTTTTATGATTGTCCAACTGGTATTGTACTGTGCAACACGACTAGGTATCGGAGCAATAACGGATACGTGAGCTCGTAAAAGTTGAGCGTGTCGGCGATACAACTCAAGCATGGTGCTCAATGACGAGGAGCGGCGCAGGCGGAACCGATTGGCGAGTCAGCGGTGGCGGGCTTGGGAAACGCCTATCGATAGAGCAGCCAGACTTCGTCGCGACCGGGAGAGGCAACGTCAACGCAGAGCGGAATCGATTGCTGCAACTTCGTCAATAGCGTCCACTTCCGCGTTGACGACACTAGAATTGGAACAATATCGGTTGGCAAGTCAGCGATGGCGCGCTCGAGAAACGTCGGTTGGAAGAGTTGGTAGACATCGTCGCGATAGAGACCACCATCGACAGCCTACAGCTAAACCGGGTATATCAGCCTCGGAAACAGTGACAGGTTCACCACTATCAGCTCTTGAGCCATGCCATAGTGCGTGGGCAGACGGCGAGATCCGGCGATTACATCCAGTGTCCGCTGCGACGAAGCACGACGTTCTACAGCGCCTAAGACTAGCATTAGGAGCCGATGGCCTAGATGAGGCTGTTTGTGCAGTTTGCGATCGAATCACACTCCGTAAGTCGATTCACTTGAGTGATATCGCCGATGAAGACCACATCCATGAAATGCGTTCGCTGCTCGCGAGTTCCAATGAAGATTTGCCGGTAGAGCTGGTCGCGGAATACGATTGCTCTGCAATGCTCTCGTGCTTGCACGATATGCTGCTATCGAAGGGTGGAATTTATTAAGATCTATGTAATAGGCCGTCAGTTTCAAAGTGAGGAGGCCTTTTAAAGCGGGCGCGCCACGCGTCCTCCTCGCCATTAACATCCCTCGGCAATGTGCTTACTTATTAAGTTTCCTTAAGAAGTAGGATGTTTGAACCTTTTCTATTGGCTACATATTTGACCAATTAAGGTGCATTCTAACACTCCCACTAAAAGTTCAAGCACATCCTCCTTTTCACTTCTGTGGTCTCATATGACTCGCCTTATCCTTAATCCAATTGCGACTTGTCCAGCAGAAATACCATACGACCTTTCGTACTTTTGGGCTACTTCTGGTTTTCCTAATAGTGAACACACTCTTTCCTATCCTGTTTTGATCACATATGATCTACTTTATCCTAAATCAAGTTGCGACCTTTTGGAGATATCATGTGACTTTTCGTTGTGGCGACTTTTCACACATCCGGTGATCCAAAATAGGTGGCTCCTAAATGTTGCGACACCTGAAATTTGTGACGTTCCATTACACATACCTATTCCCTTATTTCCAGAATTTGTGACCCAACCAATTTTCCTTTTCCGATTTCCCGATGGTTTCTGCCTCTAAATTGCACCTCTACCTTTTTTTGTCTTTGCTGGAACCAATTTCCTTCAATCCATTCACTCTCAAATTTGCGTTCAGCATTCACGGTTCGACTTAGCGCCTATGGCCGCTATTAAACCCTCCGGGGGGGCTATGACAGTCAAGCAAAACGTCCAGGCTTCGGTCTGTGATACCACCACTTCCAGAGACTGGGGAGCGCTTCGGCATTAGTTCCAATTAAGCACGGCTGGGGCTTGCCCCTCCCTTCCTAGATGCGGTCAACGGTGGCTCTAGCTTGATTTCAGCACGTTATCGTGTTCTGTCGTAGTCTACACCGACGGACAGAATGCAACTGCCATTAAAATTCAACGTAAAAACGGGCGCAGGTCATAGCTGCCACTTGCAAATCTACCAAATAAGCCAATCAAAACAGCTAAAACGCCACATTGTACAGCTGAACTGCAGTGGTTATTCTGCACCAGTCACTTGGTAAAATGGAGGCGGTACGTGTAGCTGAAACCACCTCGGAGTTCGAGTCCGAACGCCGGTCGGAGCCCCCACCTGAGCCTCCGTCACCACCAGAAATCGTGGCGATTGCAGACCTACTTGACGAGGTATACGCGGAGCCTAAACAGCGTCAGATGCATTATACAATGAAGAAGAAACGACATGCTCTTGAAGGGCAAGAAGGGCGAATATACTGCGTATCAGTCTCTACAAAGGTTGCTACGACGTTTTGCCTATCGGCATGGCTTCGTGCAGCGCACACCGCACGGTTTAGAGGTAGTGCTTTGACTTATAAATTGTATGGAACTGATCTAATTTGATCATTTTGATATTTTATTTATAGGAAAATTGGTAGAAGTACAGGACAGTTTCGCTAAACTTTTTAAGTCTAAGTACAAAACCAACTTTTAGTGCTAAATACAGCTGCCTCCCTAACTTTGCCAAAAACTCTTGGTAATTCGTTACTGTAAAAAAAAGTGCTGTGGTCATCTGACCGCTTTTGTACCAGTGGGAAAGTGGCAGTTGCATTCTGTCCGTCGGTGTAGTCCATAACCATTGACATGTGAACGTCTGAGAGTTAACCAATATCATAACGTTACGTCTTATTGTTTTTTTTTTTGCTTTAACCGCATAAGTCTTTTCCTTGGTGCACTTCAACTTAAGAGTATCTTTCGCCCTTCAACTTGAGAAGTATCTTTGAACTTCAACTTGCGCCGGGCGCTTGGATATGCCACATGGTGGCTCTTCAACTTCACTGTATCTTGTGATACACGGTGCCAGAAAGTCCAAATACCCCACACCTATTGTGGTAAGGGGAGGCATAGGTTCTTTACCCCCATGAGACTTCTGAGTTTCTCAAATTGAGTTTGAGGCAGTGCCTTTGTGAGGGCATCTGCAATCATATCATTTGTGTTGCAGTATGAAACTACTATTCTTCCCTTATCATGAATCTCTCGAGCATACAGTCCTTTGATATCAATGTGTTTTGTCGATGTATGATTTGCTGGGTCTTTTATAATACTAATTGCCCCCTTATTATCACACCAACACATGATCGGCTGTGTTTGCTTAAATCCCAATTCCTCTAATAGTACCCATAACCATTCGCTTTCTTTAATACCTTCACTCGCGGCTATTAATTCAGCCTGCGCTGTATGGAGGCTCACAGTACTTTGTCTTGAACTTTTCCAAGTAATACACGCGTCTGCCATAATACTCACATACCCAGTTACTGACTTTCGGTTCTCATTAGCATTCGCGAAGCTCGCGTCTGTGTACAGCTCATATATCACTTCCTTACTTTTCCCGTCAAATACGAGTCCGTACGTCGACGTCCCTTTCAGATACTTTAGTACTCTCTGGGCTGCCTTATAATGGCTCTTATTATAGCATGACAGGAATTTACTTAATTCTCTGATAGCATTTGCTATATCTGGGCGTGTACCACGTACAAGGTACATCAGTGAACCCACTAAACCTCTGTAATCGAATGGTTGTGCTGAGATTTCCTCTGGACTTAATTTTTCCTCTTTCTCAAGTACTATACTCTTTGCCTGTGGTGTTGGTTCTGAGTTACAGTCAGTCATATCGAACTTTTGTAGTAAGTCCATTATATACTTGTGTTGGGACATACTCAGAAACATATTTGCCCTATCCCTCTTAATCTCCATCTTCAGTAGATAATGGATATCACCTAGGTCCTTCATAGTAAATCTAGAAGCCAGTTGGCTCTTCACCTTTTGCATCAATGTCATACTACTAGATGCTATAGTAATACCATCCACGTAGACGCAGACAAGTACTATATGCGCTACTCCTTTTACCTCCCACTTTTGACGGTACAAACAGTACTCCTTTTTGCACCGACAAAACCCTAGGCTTACCAGGAACTTATTGAGGAGTGCATACCAGATGCGAGGTGCTTGTTTGAGTCCATATAGGCTTTTCTTCAGTTTGCACACACTGGACGCATCCCCATGCCTAAACCCATGAGGTTGTTGCATGTAAATATCCTCAAGCAGCGATCCGTTTAGGAAGGCCGTTGACACATCCATTTGATGGACATGAAGGTCCTTTATCGTTGCTATTGCCAGTAGTAATCTCAACGACTCATACCGCGCCACCGGTGAGAATATCTCATTATAATCAACACCGTGGGTTTGTGTGTTTCCCCTAACAACCAATCTTGCCTTAAATCTATCAACTGTTCCATCTGGGTTATGCTTCACGTCAAATACCCAGTGACAACCTAGTATTTTCCTTCCTTTTGGCAATGGTACTATTTCCCAAGTACTATTTGCAACCAGTGCCTGAAATTCAGCTTGCAGCGCAGTCTCCCACTGCTGAGCGTGTGGTCCCCGTCTCGCTTCTTTTATTGATCGTGGAATCGGTATCACCTTTGTGCTAATTGTGACAGCATTGATTGATACTAAATAGTCCTTTAAACGAGAATTTGGTGTCCTTTTCCTACGACTGCGAGGTATAGGTGGCACAGAAACTCGCTGTTTCTTTACTCCCACTGTTTCAGTATCCGGTGCACACTCTTCCAGCTCAGAATTTGATTTTGGTCGCTTGTTAGACACATCCAGCCCCGTTTCTCGTTTTCTTTTCCCCTTTTCCCCAACTTCTAGGATTATTTCCTCATTCTCCTCAATTTTCCCGGACGGGAACGATCGTAAAATCAGTCCTTCAGTAAATGTTGGCCCAAATTTTACATCTCGAGCGTTAATGTACCTATTCCCTTTAATATCGAGTAGACGATACCCTTTGTATTCTTCAGAAAGCCCGAGAAGTTGCCACTCTAGCGCCCGCTCACTAAGCTTCGGATTGGGTCGTTTAGATTTTGGTACATGGGCGTAGCACGTACTGCCCCATATGTGAAGCTCAATTCCTGTTGGTTTGGTGCCAAACAGTGCTTCGTATGGACTCTTACCCTTAAGCCGGGCTGTTGGTATCCTATTAGTTATTGCTGTCATATATTTTAATGCCTCTGGCCACCATTTAGCAGCCATACCCGATCCTATTAACGCGCATCTAACTTTACCCATTATTGTCTGGTGAGCTCGCTCAGCAGACCCATTTTCCTCTTGAGACTCTACATTTGACTTTTGGAACACGATCCCACTTCTATCGCAGTACCCTTTTAAGAATTCGTTGACAAATTCTGTACCCCCGTCGGTCCTTATCCGTTTTACCTTGTATGGGAATTGTTTCTCCAGCTGCTTAATAAGGGTTTTAACAATAACCCCAACCTCTTTCAGAGACTTCAGAACGAAATACCATTTATAAGCAGTGGCATCATCTACTATTGCTAGAGCATACTTGTGCCCGGTAGTATTATAGAGGCCCTGTGGTCTTATTTTTCCCAATGAGTCCATATGCAGTGTGTGCAAAGGCTCAGATACCTTATCTGTCACCTTATTCCTATAAGACATTCGCCGTGATTTTGCCAGCACACATGTACGACAGAAAAATGATACCAGTTCCATTTTCTTTCTAGATAACTGGGGTGCATCTCTGATTACTCTGCCAGCCAGAATGTTCATCAGTCTGCCTTTACCGACATGACCTAGCCTCAGGTGCCACTCCTTCAACGTCTTTTGTATCTTCGATTGAGAAGTACTATCGACGGATAGTACTCTTGAATTATTATCCAGTTTCCTACTCGGTAAATAGTATACCTCATCTATTGCAACTGCAGCAAATATGAATCGGTTTTTACTATCAAGGAAGTACAAATACTGCCCACCTTTTGACTGAATGTGGTGATACCCTTGTGTGGCAAGATAATATGCACTAAGCAAGTTACTACCGCACTCTTTATCAAAGGCAACATTTTGTATTGAGATATCACTATAGTACCCTCTGGGTTTGAGAATACTAAATCTCACTGTCCCTTGGAGCTTGGTTGACGAGGTGCCTCCGTTTCCATATTCAAAGATATGAGTCCGTCCTTTGCCAAGCTGGCTGAACCACCTTCTATCCGAGCTTATAGCGTGTCCAGCTCCTGTATCAACCACCCATAGATCATCAGTCAGGTTCAACTCCCTCAATTTAGAAAGATACTCAGGGTATCTTCTCCGTACCTCATCATCAATCTCCATTGAGTGCATCGGTGCCTCATCTTCGCTTCCTTCACTCGCTGGAACACTCCCCTTGTACTCAAGTTCGTCGGCATCCTCAATTGCCTTGCTCAAATTGAGGTCGAACTTGGCAGCTTGAGCTGGGGTCCTTTCTTCGTCTTGGTTCACCTTCATCCTCTTGGTAGTCGACTTGCCCCCCTTCTTGACCGTCATCGCTCGCTTTGTTTCGGTGACAGGAGCCGCCCGTATGTTTGAGCGAAGCAGCTTGCCTCCAGCCCTTTTCGGGTTGCGGTCAGCCGCCAACACTGGGCAGGCCTTCTTCCAGTGGCCATCTTCAAAGCAGTAATAACACTCGCTTACTGCCACTTCAGAGGATTGTCCTTGGTTCCTTTTCTTCCCCGTAAACTTTCTTGCCGCATTGACAGTCACTGGGCGTCTCTTATCAGTCAGCATCGTGGCTTCCTTCCTCGATCGATCACCGAAAACGCGGCGAAGACTCGTCTCCACGTTTTCAATAGAAAACCACTCTTCAGTCATGATGATTGTGCCTCCCCAAAACTCGCTTGGTAGTAACGCCAACACTTCCATGCACAACCAGGTCTCGGTCACCATGTCCTTGCCAACCAGACCCCTCATCTTCCTGTTTATGTCGTTACGCAGCTTCTTTAACTGGGCGAATAGGGCCCCCAGATTGGTCCAGTTCGCTGCGAGAAGACGCTCCCACTGGCGGCGCAGTTCGATTACGCCTCCTGCATCCCCGAGCCCGTACTTTTGCTCGAGCTCCTTCCATATGTCACAGGGATTCATTCTGGACACTTGATCCGGCAGCCCACTCAAGAAAATGTTAGGCAACGCTTGGTTGAATAAGTTCAACAGCTCGGACCGAGCCCTAGTCCAGTGTTGGTGGCGCCAACGCTTGGCCTTCGCCTCCTCTTGAGAAATATTCCCCTCCACCGAAATGATGGGTTTCTCAGGCGTACCCTCAAGGAAGTCCATCATGACAACCGTAGCCTCAGGTTGGTCCTTTTCCAACAACCCTCGCTGGTATTTCTCATCCAGCGTCTCTATGTGCGTTAGCACCTTGTCTCGCCACATGGTGTAGTCCTCCCCATGGAACTTTTCCAGTCCCAGGACCTGGGCACTCCTATTGTGTCCTTTAACCATGGGCCTTAGTCTCCGTACGTATCTGAAATATTAAGCTCTATGTAATAGGCCGTCAGTTTCAAAGTGAGGAGGCCTTTTAAAGCGGGCGCGCCACGCGTCCTCCTCGCCATTAACATCCCTCGGCAATGTGCTTACTTATTAAGTTTCCTTAAGAAGTAGGATGTTTGAACCTTTTCTATTGGCTACATATTTGACCAATTAAGGTGCAT
The DNA here is from genome assembly GCF_000142945.1 of Phytophthora infestans T30-4. Classification (NCBI taxonomy): domain Eukaryota; phylum Oomycota; class Peronosporomycetes; order Peronosporales; family Peronosporaceae; genus Phytophthora; species Phytophthora infestans. The sequence goes on from NW_003303754.1 coordinate 3,784,905, forward strand.
TCTAACAGAATTCACGGGGCTGGGTATTTGCAAGTCTGCGATGAGTGCAATGACAGTCTACCTAAAATATTGATCCCTAAATTCTCCATCAAGAACGGATTCTACGTAGGCACGCTGCCGACCCGCTTCGCGGATATGACGCTTCCCTGGCGATTCATGCCACAAACAGTGTCTATCGTTGCGGTCACACGCGTAATGCGGGGCGGTACTCACCGTGCGATTCGATCACATTGTTTGACATTCGATTACACGCCGGGTCCACCCGCGACCCTCCTGCCGATTCCCGTGGCTAATATTACGTGTTATCGTGTCGTATTGGCCGGACCGTTCACGACCTAGCAGCAGGCGTGCATCCGCCAGATGCACCGCGTGCGCAGGCAGATTGTCGACGACGTACTCGGTTTCTACCAGCGGCACAATGTTTTCTACAAACACGTTGACATCGACTTCTCAGGGGGTCACATACGACGTCATCGCAGATAATTTCATCGTCGAAGATGCTGATGCTAATGTGGAAGCCATGGAAATAGACGCCGATCACGACTGGGAGGGCAGCGTGTCGGAGAACGATGTGTCAGCTCGCGAGATCGTTTTCGTTGAGCGTCGAGTTGTGTTCATTTCGGACCTAGCGCGCAGGACGCCTCAGTTGCCGCCGAGCGTCCGACACCGACCGCATCGCAACCACAATTTCTCGTTCGTCATTCAAGTCAATTTGCCCACCGCGATGACGTGCTCTTTGCGCGTATGTTTCCCCACTTGTTCCCTTATGGCCGAGGCCACCCGGGCGAGCACCGTTATGTTCCTGTTTCAATGGAGGATGTATACGGTATTACAGCATGCTGAGCTCGAGGCGTTTCGCCGAAGATGAACTGTTCATGCTCGCAAGTTTCGACTACCTGTCCATCCACAAAATGTATACCCATGTAGCCCTTAAGTGTAGGCGGGATCCTGCTGTATTTGAACGCTACAGCGATATCACCGAAGAAGCGCTGATGCAAGCGTTGACTAAAAACGAGATGCAGCGCCAGGGACGCACAGCGCATTCACGAAGACACGACTCCAGCACGACCGACTTTCTTCAAACGGTCGAGTTGAGTGGTAATGCAATGTGGGGGAGCGATGGTGAACTCGCACAATGTCGACGACGGGCATTCGCCTATCAAGCACGGTTTATGCAACCAGCGTTGTTTGTTACGCTGACACCAAACGTTGCTGATTCGTTTGGGATGGCGCAGTACTGTGGTGGCACGTCTATTGATACACTTTTTGATGCCAGGTTGGCTGAGCCACCTGGACGATCAGCTCTCCACAGCGCCAGCATGCGCAATGACGTTGCTTCTGCTCGACTATTCGTGCGAAACATCGACACCTTCATTGAGCACGCGCTCGGCATACCGGCTAACCGCATGAAAACAAGGCCGTTCGACGGTCTTTTCGGAGACGTAAAAGCGTATTTCGGCATGGTCGAAACCCAAGGCGGTGGAACCTTGCACGCTCACTTCTTGGTATGGCTAGCCGATGTGCTGCCGAACACCGACGCATTTGACTGAGCATTAGCTGTCCACGGGGGTCAATACATTCGAGACATCGAGGCATTCACCAACAGCGTCGTGACGACGTCGATGCCGCTGTGTGTTGCAGAGGCATCTTGTATTTTCTGTGGGCATTCATACGCCGACCTTCAGCGGATCCCGGACAAGGCCTATGAAGACCCTAAAAAAATATACCGCGATCATGATCGTCCTTGCGGCGAGCCGACGCTTGTGAAATGTTCGGGCCGTGCCACCGCTCTCAGTTCCCAGCACGTTATTCGTCTCCTTTTGTTGGATCACCGGCCAGCATCGTGGCCGCCCCCATGCGTCCATACTCGTCCAACGAGCTGGCAGCAGCCGTGCGAATGGAGACACCATTTTGTGGAAGTGCTGCGGCTGCAAAGTCCGCGATCTATCGCCGCGACTTGCATTTTTTGAGGTGCAAAAGGACGCGAACGACTACGACACTAACGACGATACCGACACATACGGCAGGCTCCTACGAGGTTTGAATCGTGCTCCGAGTCGACGCGAGCAACGCGTGAACGATGCTTTTCAAAGTGATCCCGTCGGTAGAGCTCTCGTATAGTTGCCTCCGTCGGTTGACGATGAGCGCCTTGCATCTCACACTCTCGCCTTTGCGGTATCACTACTTGTCTTCATGCTAAATCTGCACTGGTGGTCCCACGTAGGGAGCTGTTTTAAAAAGAGTCGCGCTGCATTGACCGGACGATGTCGCTACGGTTATCCACGCCCTCGCATTAAACAAACATGCTGCTCAAGTGATGGCGTGACACTCGCGCGACGAGCCCCGTTCGAGTACGTATATGGTTTCAACAGCGAGATGAAGCTAGCGTTCAAGTCGAATCACGACATCCAAGTAATGATCGGAGGGCTCAATGCGCTGATGCGCATATACTACGCAACAAAGTACGTGACGAAGATGCAAGAGCACGTCGACTGGATCACGGCGGTTGCTCTCGCCGCGTTCCAACGGCGTCGGCTACGAGAAGCGCGTAATGAAGATACCACTGCTGTTGGACGAACTGCAATCGGGCGCAAACGCGTTTCATCGCTGCTATATGCAATCACAAACCGACGTGAGATCGCTGGACCGCTTGCCGCCCACTATGTGCTTCGAGGCTCATGCGCGTTCATGAGCACTCCGTGTGCAACACTTCCACTTCGAGATGTGCTCGATGAACTCGTCGACCAATCTGCGCATGTGTGTGGTCTCCTCGAGTTGCGGGAGCACGTCTCGAACATCACCTTCCGCGCGGCGTTGATCCTATTTGACTACATATTTCGGCCATCGACATTGGACCACTTCAGCCTGTACGAGTACGTAGCCAAGCATTTCCGTCGTAAGCGGGTGCAATCGTCTTCAGAGCATGTGTTGTTCCTACCAGACCACCCACGCTTCGACACCCATTGCGTCGGTACACACGTTAATGAGGTTGTTCCTGTCGTCGTTGGCTTTCGAATGCCATACGTGGATGGCGATTCACCTCACGAGCTCGTTGTAAAGCGAAGTCAGTGTGCTCTCGTCATGTTCAGGTCATTCCGTACCGTGTCAGACCTGGTGACCGATCCAACCAACGGCGCATGCTGGATCGAGACGTTTTCGCAGTGGTAGCCCACGCGCTCGAATTTTACTTGCGAGGTTATGGCTAACACGGACGATTACCACAGAGTAGCAAATCAGGCAAAAGGGTGTGCCGAAGCTTGTATCGACGACGTCAACGGACGGGCCCACAGCGACGCTGAGTGTGATGACGACGACGTTATCGGGACACAAGGCGATGTTAGTGCTGCACTTGACCGTGCAGTCGAGTTCGCATCGGCAAATCCTGTTATTGATACGCTTGACCATTCTTTCGATGCCTGCAATCACGATAGTATAGATGGCGATACCGCCATGGACGAAAACACTGATGAGTCGATTCTGCCTGGGTTTCCAAGCTCAAGACAGAATGGCGAGTATTCTCACTTGCTAAATATAGTGGCGAACTGTACGACTGGCACGGCCGCACAATGGTGTAGCAATAATTCAATTCCCAACTTTTTCATCGACGAGCTCCAGCGATTTGTGAAGGACACTTCAAAGGACGAGACCGAACCACAGAGGTTGGAACAATACCTCGACGAGCGGCCCACTGAAGTCATTGAACTCCTTAAGAACGCATTAGAGTTAGGACATGAGTGGTCGCCACCGACTCAGCCGAGCAGTAGCCCACGCATGATTCAGTCCTATTCGTCAATTGATGAAGTGTCGCGAGCATTCACACTCAACCAGCGGCAGCACGCGGCAGTTGCGCTTATCACGACCGCGTTACTCCAGCACTTTCTGAGGCAAGACATCAACGGTCTGCACACCCAAGACAACAGCGACTATTGTTCCAGTAACTTCGAAGACCGCTTTCACGACGACCAGCTGCTAATGTTCCTCGGCGGTGCCGGTGGCACCGGGCCGCTCAACCTGCTCGTTGTCGACGAGATTTCAATGATGAACAAAACCGAGTGGCTGCGGCTGGATAAGCTGCTGCGCTGCTACAAGCGGATTCCCGACGTGCCGTTTGGTGGTGTGCACAAAGTGCTTGTTGGTTATTTCATGCAGATGCCGCCCGTGAAGGCGGATCCCATCTACCTTAACCCTGCTGTAAAACGAAAGCCGACAACTGCCGACGTCGAAGGATTCGACCTGTGCCAAAAATTCACCACCGTCGTAGTGCTTGAAGAATCGGTGCGCTTCCGGAGCGACCCCGAGTGGGCGACGGCTGCCGCCTCGCGCGGCTTGGTAATTGGATGCCAACATTCGTCCAGCACATCAATAGTCGAGTAGTCGCACGGCCTAACGAGCACGCTGCTGCAGCTGCACCAGCGGCGGTAGCAAGGAACGGCGATGTCGGCGCCCATGCTTTATTCGTAACACCAGAAAACGCCACACGACTAGCTGTAAACAACGCGTTCATGGCGCAAACAGCAACCATGTTGCCGACCGATTCTTTCCCTGTGCGCGTTTTCGCCAATTTCAAGGGCGCGCTCAGCGGACTCAGCAAAAGCGACATCAAGTACGTCTTCAGCCTCCCTGACAACCGCTTCGGGCGCATGGCGCCCTACTTAGACCTTATTCTCGGCATGCCCGTGCAAGTTACCCAGAACGTCGCCACCGCCAAAGGCGTCGCAAACGGCACCTTGGTCGCCCTGGAGTCCGTGCACTTTCCACCGGACACGTCGTTTCGACTCGTGCGCGACGGCGGCATAAACACCATTGTACAGCTGCCGAACCGATCACCAGACTACGCAGTACTTCGCTTGCCACAGCGACCGCACGCCGTGGTGATCCGGCCAGGTCTCGACCCTGATCTCTTCCCAGTGTTCTTCGCCACCGAAGCGTGTCAGAAAGTAGTTATCACGCTGCCAAAAGCGCCAGGCGGCTGAAGCTGACAGTGATGGTCTTGCCGATCTTGAGCGAGAACTTGAGGAGAATGTTGGTGTTGTATCACTTCGAAATGTAAGGAAACAGCTCCAAAGAAATCGTCGCCTCCTGCTCGTCGGAAGCGAGTATTGAGGGGTACCGGTATTAGGCGACAAGTACCCATAAACCGGTAACCAAACCGATTCAGCACGATCCCGCGATGATTACGGTACGTTGATTACGCTATCGATGAGTAGACGAGTAGGATGATTGGACGAGTGTTGGTGATTGGGGATGACCTAGGTAGTGAGGGCAGTGTAAGCGCCGATAAATCAATCACTTCGGAAACTTCCTTCTTCCCCTCAAGTGTCTTCGCTCCGGTCTACTCCCCGAGTGGTGACTCTTCCCTTTGCTCCGTACAAGCCTAACGTTGCCTTAAACCCGTGACCTCTATCAGATTATGAGCCCAAGTAACATGTCCTCTGCGCAAGACGTTTCAACTAAGGTCTCCATCGACAAGTTCAACGGTGACAGCTACGCGATGTGGAGCCGCTACATGCGTGGTGTGTTCCTGGACAAGTCAGTATGGCATGTCGTGAGCCGAGAGACGACTCAAAGCTTCATGGACCCTCGTGCGAAGGACGAGGATGTCAAGTCGAGCAACATCGCGTTCGGATTGATGCTGCTTCACATGGAAGCGGACTACCACCACGTGGTCGACAGCTGCGAGGAAGTATGGACCGCGTGAGCGCGCTTGGAGACGTTGTACGGTGGATCGCAGAAGGCTGGTCGTATATACCTGAAGCGACAGCTCTTCAGCATGGAGATGTCCGAAGGCGCGAATGTGTTGCATCACTGCAATGAAGCTCTCAACATCAGCGCCAAGCTTAGTAGCATCGGCGCCAAGATGGAGGACGAGGACGTTAAGATCTGCTGGTTGCGCAGTCTATCCAAGAGCTACGAGAACGTCGTGCTACACCTGGAGATGAGTACTGCTGAGCTGAAGACGCAAGACGTTGTGAAGGTGCTCACGAACGAGCATGTCAAGCGACTAGGCGAGAAGACCTCTGCGGTGAAGACTGAAGACACGGCGAAGGCGTTCAGTACCGAGCGGGAGTCTCACCAGTGTACTTACTGCGGAAAAATTGGTCCAAATCTCGCTAATACTTATGTGTTCAATAAGCCTGTCGCTATCGCTGATATTCGAAAGAAGCTGATATCGGAAATTAGGTCTATGGAGTTGGCGGACAAGCTGAACTACCTTAGCTCTGGATATAAGCTCAAGACGATCACTGTATTCAAGATTTTCGTCTATTATTGCGACCATGCTCTTTGAGATAGCGACGCAGTTATTCCTAATATTATCCGCGAAAGCAAGCATGTAATCAACTTCTCTAAGCCCAAAAACAAGTGCGTCCTCCACTGTATCGCCTGGAATACATTCCAGAGCCCTAAGAAGGATCCCCGCAGAATTTAGGCTCAGGAGAAGGAGGTATCCAAGCGCTACTGCTCTTTCAAGAGGGTGAAGTATACGTTGAGTCGATTTTGAAGCTTCAAGCCTATTGACCTACTACAGCTCGATGAGGTTGAGGACTGCTTCTGACTCGGTATTAACGCATATAGCATGAATGTAGCTTCCGGAAATTTAGAATGCATTCGTAGATCGGACAAGGGGTATGAAGCTATGAATATTTTATCGTTCGAGAATCATGCTCTTTACATCAAGAACATTGATATACTTTAGGCTAAGTATCAATGTCCTAAATGTGAAATGGTTTTCGTTAGCGCTGAAAGAGTAAATAATCACAAAAAGAATCAGTGTGAGCTCGTGAATATCAAAAGCTTCCCAGCTGAGCCAACGATCTACAAACCAGCTCAGAACGTAATACGATCACTGCTTACGAAGTTTTCAATCAAGAATACTGACCAGTACATCGATCACTTCATCGTTTATGACTTTGAGGCCATTCTTAAGCCTACCGCGACTCAACACGGGGAGAATAGTGTCTTCACGAACGAACACATTCTTGTGTCGGTATCAGTAGCTGATAATTTAACCGAGGGGGTGCGTTGCTTTGTAAATGACGATCCAAAGATGCTACTTACGGAAATGTTCAATTACATTGGTGATGTATCGGTTAAGATTCAGCAATACAATGTCAATAAATATATGTTGCTATTACAAAAAATCATCAATGCACATGGTCTAACAGGTGCGGAAGTCCCAGGTGCTAATTCTGATAAAAATTACAAGATGTCTGATGTGGAGAGTTGAATTGAAAAGGGGAAGTATGCCAGCTTCTTTGATTTTCATCGCAGTCTTGGTTTTGGTAAGCAAAGGTCTGATTATGGGAACCTGAAACAGCAGCTTGACCAGGTACCAGTATTCGGCTTCAATTCTGGTCGGTATGATATTAACTTGATTAAGAAGGATTGGTTTGCAGTAATTGGTACCGACAACATCAAATCTGTCATCTAGAACCCTAGCTACATGTGCATTGCAATATCGGACATGAAAGTGCTAGATATCACTAATTATGTACTAGCTGGTACCAGCTACGACAAGTATCTTACAACATATCTCGGCGGCTGCAAATATGATGACCAAATTAGATGTGTCTGTGGTCTTGGTAAGGGTCTTTTCCCTTACGAGTACATCACCGCGTTCATTGTACTAAGCCAGACTACCATCCCACCTAAGTCAGCTTTTGACAGCAAACTCTCGAGGAACAAGCATAACCAAGGATGACTACGAAAGAATAAAGTTCGTGTGAGAGTACTACGAGATGAAATCGATCAAGGACCTATTGATATGGTACAACAATCTCGACGTCGTCCCATTCATCAAGGCTATCACGGCTCAACGAGAACTTTTCAAGCGTTTCGATCTGGATATGTTTGCGGATGGAGTGTCCTTACCTGGTCTTTCAGAGAAGGTCATGTATCAGACCATATCAAGAGCAAAAGAAGAGATTTAATGGCTTCCAAATAGCTTCGAATAACCCCAACGCTTGGCAAATTGATCTTGCGTTTTAAGAAAAGTGACCAATTTTGACTGCTATCAATATCGCCTCGAGCTTGGGCTTTGCGAAGGTCTTATCGATAAAGACAGCAGCAACTGTGTTAGCAGCGCTTAAAGCGTTTGTTCGTCTCCACAACATTGACATCCTAACAAGTGATAATCGAAGCGAGTTCATAAACTCACAGGCTCAAGATTTTTTTCAAACTAAGGAAAATTGAGCACTACAACAACGAACCCGGTGATCACGGAACCATGGGTAAAAAATCGAACGCCTCAACAGGAACTTAAAGCAGAGACTAACTAAAATGTCCCCCAAGAGAATTACGCAAAAGCTTATCACTGATGCTATCAAAAACTACAATACCACATTTCATCGTTCGATTGGTATGACCCCAAATGAGGCAAAAGGCAAAGTAATGGATGCAGATATGAGTCATAATCAATTGGAAGCCGAGCGAATTGAGAAGGCATTTGACGTCGGATCAAGCGTATTATACCGTCTTAAAAAAACAGGCATTCGATAAAGAAGCTGCTCGATAGAGCAAAGCAGTCTATAAACTCGTTGGAATTGATGGCTACCGAATCCAAATCCGTATAAGAAATGGGCATACCCTCTACAAGGCGCCAAACGATCTTAAAATGGTTAAAACAGAGACTACATATGCTACTATTAATCGAGGCGATATTCTTGAGGCGAAGAAGTTTTTGGGTCACAAGACGATACGCTCTGGAAAGAACAATTATCTGGTGAGAGGGGTTGGCAATGAACCTGACTCCTGGAAACCACAAGATAATCTGCGACTGGTTAACAAAAACAGGAGGTCAACTCTTGAAAATGAGTATTGGGGTTCAAGAAAAAGCTGACGTAGTTTCACCCCGTCCACAACAAAATGCGTCATAATTAGCTAGTAAATAAATCTGATAAAGAAATGTTCTGTAAGCTTTTGACTATCTCAAGTATTATTTTTCCTGAGATTTTTGGGTAATATCTGACTTAATACATAGCAGTAAGATAGTAATGTGCCCAAGCTGTGTAGAGAAAGAACGTGAGCTTGTTAAGATTACACGTAAGCTTTGGGTTATTCAAGAGGTGAGTCAAATCAAGAATGAGTTGCTGAATCTTGATGCAGCCGCGAATTTTCGCAAAACAGTAGTAAATCGTAAGTATCGCCATGGCTTGAAACCAATTTTTGGAGTTCCATTCCATTGCATTAAGGATCGTTATCTAAATCTTCTAAATGAGCGAAATCGTATCTGTCATTCGTATCTACCCTTTCGTCATGACTCAGTTATGCCGAGCTACTGGTAAGAGTATTCAAGGCTACTCATTTCATTTTTTTTATGATTCGTTTGATATAGACACAATATTTCCAAATTTTACATCGCTTGCTCAGAGAGGGCAAAAACGGCAGGAGCTTCTTGAAAAAGTTCAGCGCCGCGTTTGACAAGCTAAAGCCAAACGAGGGATGTACGAAGGTGCTTCGTGGGCAAGTGATATCACGAATGGGATTACTACAGTCCCTACAAAATCAACCGAGTCAACTCAGACCGACTCATCCGAGTCTGCTGAGTCATTGAAAAAACACTGATTGATGGATACTCCCAAACAAACCCTGCGGTCTCAACTCCAAATGCTCGACCTGTGATGATCGATGATGGAGTAGATAGCGGTGTGCAGACGGTAAATAGCTCAAACAATACTGATCGTGTTAACCAAACTGATTGAAATATTCAAGCGAGACCTCAAACACCTGATGTTGGTATCTATAACACACACCAACCGCTGATGTTGGAATCGACAATACGCCAAGAATGTTAGATGCTGAAACAAATATGAAAACCCTGGATACCGAAGATCAAGTGGAGGCGCGATCATGGGTTAAAAATGTGTTTAACACCAATCCTAATTGGGTAGCGCTACGAATTAAGCCAATTAAGCGTAAAACTGGTAAGGATGACAATATATACTTTCTTGGTGAAAAAAAGTTATTAATTGCAGTCAAAACGGGTAGAAAGAGTAACACTTATCAATCGATTGACTGGGTGGCTACAGAGGAGAAGATTTGGGACATCTGATATGATGGCAAAAGTAAATCAATCGATGAGAGCAGTTATATGAGACTTGAAGACCCTCTTTATGAGTGCTCGAATCATGTACTGTAGCGGATCACTGATTACGCGCTTTGGAACATATTTACGACGATTGAGTTGGACAATTACAAGGGTTTTGGCATCAAGATCAGAAATTATGATATACTTACTACCCAGCTGACAAAATATGTATGCTGATGGGGTGGCTAAACCTTGGATCTCATTGAGGTTGTATGTTCTCCTGCGACGCACAACTCCTTCAAGCAGGCGACACCAGCACCTCTTAGCTCACCACCCTGAAGATTCCTCTTAACCCCTGACCCCACGCCTGTCGTCCTTACCTGATCAACCATGTTATTCACCGTTTGGCGAACCGTGCGCTCGTTTTGTCTATCACTGAATTGATCAACCTCGGTATAGGTTTAAGCATCGGAGTAGCTCCTAGCCTTGATTCGATAGATAGCTTTGGTCGCTTTCATGGAAGCGGTTGCCGCTTTCAACGCTGATCTTGCAGATTTTGAGCTATTACCCTTTATTGCTCGCTTCTCCTCATCGTATTTCCTCTAAGCTTCGCCATAATTTAGGAATGCGGCTTCTGACTCATCGCGGAGTTTTTGCAAAGTGTCATCGCGATATTGAGTACCCTCAGAGGATTTGATTCGAGCTGATGTATTTGTCGATTTTGTCATGTCGATGATGGCTCGATTCAATACCAGAAGATTAGCTTCGAGATTTTTCTTCAATGGTGGATCATCATTCTCATAAACGTATCGCTCTAGATCTCCAAACCCGGTCATCAGGCTATTGAAAGTGTCCATCCATCTAATGGATGAATGGACACTTTCAATAGCCTGATGACCGGGTTAGGAGATCTAGAACGAACAAAGCGGTTTATAATGTAAAATGGTTTAGCTGTGGTAGGCTCACTAAAGTAGTAATTTTGATTAGCTTTCACACCACTTTTGGTATCTATTTTTGGTTTCAGTCTAAAGGGAATTTGATCTCCTTCCGATGCTATTTTGCTGTAGTAGTCCATGAGAATCTTCTTCGCATCGTTAGCAGCATTAGTTAGGGAGCTATCCATATCTTCATCAATGCCAATTTAATTCCATGGCGAGCCTCACCATCGCGTGGCTTAAACATCTTTCAAGTTTGGTGATGTATTCGCTAGTAAAATAGATCGATATCGTCACGATCTTTCAGTAAATCGATAAATTCTTGGAATTTTAATCTCCAATCGACGTGTTTTAGTAATCGCTGACTCCCCTCTCCCAATATCAATACCAAATACACTAATTGATGAACCATCAATCCACACGTATCCAGTTTTATCCATCAGAGATGTTTTACCCAAGCTCTTGAGGATAGGAATGATTTTCTTTTTCAATTCAAGCACTGCCTTATTCTTGAAAATATGCCAAAGCAACCAATTCTTACTACCAACTAGATCTAATGAGGTTGAAGTCGATGTGTCAAACTCAAAACTTTTTTCAAGACGTTGCCTTGAACGGAAGGCATCATCACCTTCACTTGGATCGGCGATTTTTCGTTTTCGCGTTAGTGAAAGCAATATATCGATCAGGCAGAGCATGACAAGCTCAGTATTGACGATAAAAAAACTCTTTAAGGAGATTTTAGCGAATACATGTCTTCAGTATAGTTTTTATGATCAACTTGAGGATCCGTTAGAATCTCTCAGAGCTGGGCATGATAAGTTAAAAGGTGAGCTCGAACTCGGTAATGATAACCCATCTTTCATCAAGCAGCTTAAAAGTCGCTCCGATGATATGTATTCTAACCGGCTAATTTCTAATTCAGAGTTTAAGGATATTGTCGTTCGATTAATATAGTTGACAATATGTTCTTTTTAAATCCACGCATTATCTCAGGTTATGGTGGCATTTACGGTGATAACTCCGACCTAAACGTCGCCGAACTGAAAGCAATCATGAAAACTCTTATCATATGTGATCGACCTCAACAAACTCAAGCCGCTATGTGGGCTACTGACCTTGATAAATCGCTAAAAAAAAAAACTGAGGCATCAACGTATTCTGAAGGGGGTCGTATGTGGGCTTACCAACCAAAAAAATAAATAAAACTGTGAAGACGTTTGCAATTTAGCGGCAGAGCGCCAGCTCTTTAAAGAGCGATACCGTTTCGAACAAGGCGATTTTAGAATCCCTTATAGACCTCAATTTTGTTTCTGATTTACTGAGATTTCAATGATAGCTGACTCACCTTTAGCGTTTTCGTAGAGAGAAATACCGAGTCCCCAATACTACGATTTGATCAGCCCTCAAAAGTGTTGATCCAACGTTTGACCTGGTTCATCACTTTTTAAATTGGTTTTTAGCTCTTTGCTTGGTCCGCAGCCCATGATTGCTCTATATTTCACCAAATATATATTTTGCTTATATAATCGGCTGAATACGACGCGTAGTCAATCTTGTGTCTGAGATAATATCGATGACGGCGCTCAGGATCATTGTGATCGAGGTGGCTAAATGCTTTAATCGGAGTCTGGTCGCGATAATGTTGATATCGACTATTGCCGAAATCAACCTTCTTCAGACCGGCCGGTGTCCATACGCGATACTTCTTTGTCGCCACAGGCGAAACTTCCCAACGCTCAATTCTCATCTATATGTTAGTGTCGAGACTTAAGCATCAACCTCTTTGACTCGAGCAAATAGATGCTGAATCATTTTCATGTTATACGCAGCGATTCGGCAATAATCAACGTTTAGCTGTGCTTTAGATGGTTCGAGCGACGGATCTTCGCCCCCCTCTATATCATCGCGATAGAAGCCGCTGATTAGATCGGTGCGATGAGCTGAAACAAGGTCTTGAGCAATTAGTTCCACTTCTTGACCTTGACGGTTTTCCGATTCAATCCATTCGTATAATTTGACATCTATTTGATCATATAAGCGGTTCACACGATCAATTGGGCATGATTGAATATTCTTTTTAAGGCGTCGCTCCGACGCCATCGTCATTGCCGTGCATGCAATGTATCCACTGAATATACCAGCCACGCTGTACGTTATCGGTCCCAGTGCCGATTCTGTAGCTCCGATATCTGTTCTGAGGCGACACACTGTCGTACCTCCTGCTCCAAATACAAAATTGTTGCTGCCCGGGACATGCAGAGGTACAAGCTCGAAGACACTGAAGGTAAAGATGCATCTTGCTGCCGCCAAAGTGGGCTTGATACTCGAGGAGGAGATGGGCGATGCATTTGGCATCAATTTTGACGGGTGGACGCATGGCTCTACGCATTTTGTCGCATTGTTCTGCGTCTACATTCACGGTGGCACATTCTGTCGTCGATTGCTATCGATTTCATTAGTCGTTGAGGGGTCACAGACAGCGGACGTACATATTGATCACTTCCAGCGGGTCCTGGACCTCTACAACAAGACACTCGCCATGGTTTTGTTCGTGGTTGGTGATAATTGCTCGACGAATCGCTCAATTGCGATTAAACTGGAGGTACCCTTGGTTGGGTGTGCCAGCCACCGGCTCAACTTGGCTGTCCAACTATTTTTGAGCCGGTACGAGGTGGAGCTGGATCAGGTGAGTACGCTCATGGTACAGCTGCGGCACCCAAACAATAGCGCCGAGTTGGCGAAATTTACTGAGCTTCGCCTAGTTAAGAGGAACGCGACGCGCTGGTCGTCAACACGCGAGATGGTCTCCCGCTACATCAAAATCCGGGGCGATATTAGGAAGGTTAAAGCGGTTGAGGAGTTTCTTCCTTCTGCATCCGCCCACCGAAAAATCGTGGCACTGAACGAAGATTTGCGCGTGTTCGACAGCGTCTACAAGAAGTTGCAGGACGACGAGACTACGATGGCCGACACCCGATTGCTGTTTAATTCGCTCCTGGATCGGTTATTAGATTTGGGCTCCCACCTGGATCCCTCTTCACAAATAGTGCACTCACCGACTTTTGCGAATGCGGTAATTAAGGTGGCAAATGGTTCTCTATTAACAGCTGCTGAGGCCAAATCCGTCTCGAAATTTGCTTCGGATCGACCGACTGGCGTTGGCGATAAACGCAAGAGAGACTGCACTCCAGACTTCGCTACGACGGTTCTGCTGGAAGGCTCAGCAGCGCGCAGGACGGGCCGCTCGTCTGTGGTCTACAACGCTCTACTAACAAAGATTCCACCGACAAGTAATGCGTGCGAGCGTCTGTTCTCGCAGACGAAGCTTATTCTGACTCCGCAGAGAGGGCGGTTGGCAGATGCCAATTTTGAGGTGCTAACGTTTCTCCGTGCTAACCTTGATATGTGGAATGCAAGCACTCTCGTTGACACCACTGCAAGCGACTGAGAGGCGTTAATGAGGACGTAGGTTCGACCGTGGAGACGCATATGCCCAATATATTCATTATATTGCAAAGTTATTATTAATGCTTCAGGTCGTATTGCAGTCGCTATTACGCAGGTGATCGTTCTTCCGTAAAATAAAACATTTTATTATCCGATCCCTGGTTGATAGCGGCTGTTCCAAGCGTGATACTTACTACGTACGAGTGGGCAGATGATACAGTGGAACCATTCACGGTTAGGCTGCTACAAGGTAATGCCCCAATTCCGCTAATATCGTTATTGGTACCTCGAACGAGGGCTATACCTTGTGTTGCTGTTCCTTGGGTAATTCCTCTTATGTAAGTCAGGCGGTAATTGTTCTTATCGAGGTAAAGCGTCTACGCATACTGATAGGTAAGATACCCGTTCGCATCTAACGTTTAGATAAAATGCCGGATTGTATATTGGCGACTGGAAAGTCGGTTGAGGATATGTAAACCCTGAACTCATTTTGTTTAATCCTATATCGATAAGACGATAATCATGAGCGGTATCCCTGATTTCGATGCATCATTAGCGAAAAAGTTCAAGTCGGCATCGATGAAAGATATTCCATTCACGGTGGCACATTCTGTCGTCGATTGCTATCGATTTCGTTAGTCGTTGAGGGGTCACAGACAGCGGACGTACATATTGATCACTTCCAGCGGGTCCTGGACCTCTACAACAAGACACTCGCCATGGTTTTGTTCGTGGTTGGTGATAATTGCTCGACGAATCGCTCAATTGCGATTAAACTGGAGGTACCCTTGGTTGGGTGTGCCAGCCACCGGCTCAACTTGGCTGTCCAACTATTTTTGAGCCGGTACGAGGTGGAGCTGGATCAGGTGAGTACGCTCATGGTACAGCTGCGGCACCCAAACAATAGCGCCGAGTTGGCGAAATTTACTGAGCTTCGCCTAGTTAAGAGGAACGCGACGCGCTGGTCGTCAACACGCGAGATGGTCTCCCGCTACATCAAAATCCGGGGCGATATTAGGAAGGTTAAAGCGGTTGAGGAGTTTCTTCCTTCTGCATCCGCCCACCGAAAAATCGTGGCACTGAACGAAGATTTGCGCGTGTTCGACAGCGTCTACAAGAAGTTGCAGGACGACGAGACTACGATGGCCGACACCCGATTGCTGTTTAATTCGCTCCTGGATCGGTTATTAGAGTTGGGCTCCCACCTGGATCCCTCTTCACAAATAGTGCACTCACCGACTTTTGCGAATGCGGTAATTAAGGTGGCAAATGGTTCTCTATTAACAGCTGCTGAGGCCAAATCCGTCTCGAAATTTGCTTCGGATCGACCGACTGGCGTTGGCGATAAACGCAAGAGAGACTGCACTCCAGACTTCGCTACGACGGTTCTGCTGGAAGGCTCAGCAGCGCGCAGGACGGGCCGCTCGTCTGTGGTCTACAACGCTCTACTAACAAAGATCCCACCGACAAGTAATGCGTGCGAGCGTCTGTTCTCGCAGACGAAGCTTATTCTGACTCCGCAGAGAGGGCGGTTGGCAGATGCCAATTTTGAGGTGCTAACGTTTCTCCGTGCTAACCTTGATATGTGGAATGCAAGCACTCTCGTTGACATCACTGCAAGCGACTGAGAGGCGTTAATGAGGACGTAGGTTCGACGGTGGAGACGCATATGCCCAATATATTCATTATATTGCAAAGTTATTACTAATGCTTCAGGTCGTATTGCAGTCGCTATTACGCAGGTGATCGTTCTTCCGTAAAATAAAACATTTTATTATCCGATCCCTGGTTGATAGCGGCTGTTCCAAGCGTGATACTTACTACGTACGAGTGGGCAGATGATACAGTGGAACCATTCACGGTTAGGCTGCTACAAGGTAATGCCCCAATTCCGCTAATATCGTTATTGGTACCTCGAACGAGGGCTATACCTTGTGTTTCTGTTCCTTGGGTAATTCCTCTTATGTAAGTCAGGCGGTAATTGTTCTTATCGAGGTAAAGCGTCTACGCATACTGATAGGTAAGATACCCGTTCGCATCTAACGTTTAGATAAAATGCCGGATTGTATATTGGCGACTGGAAAGTCGGTTGAGGATATGTAAACCCTGAACTCATTTTGTTTAATCCTATATCGATAAGACGATAATCATGAGCGGTATCCCTGATTTCGATGCATCATTAGCGAAAAAGTTCAAGTCGGCATCGATGAAAGATATTCCATTCACGGTGGCACATTCTGTCGTCGATTGCTATCGATTTCGTTAGTCGTTGAGGGGTCACAGACAGCGGACGTACATATTGATCACTTCCAGCGGGTCCTGGACCTCTACAACAAGACACTCGCCATGGTTTTGTTCGTGGTTGGTGATGTTTTGTATTCGACGAATCGCTCAATTGCGATTAAACTGGAGGTACCCTTGGTTGGGTGTGCCAGCCACCGGCTCAACTTGGCTGTCCAACTATTTTTGAGCCGGTACGAGGTGGAGCTGGATCAGGTGAGTACGCTCATGGTACAGCTGCGGCACCCAAACAATAGCGCCGAGTTGGCGGAATTTACTGAGCTTCGCCTAGTTAAGAGGAACGCGACGCGCTGGTCGTCAACACGCGAGATGGTCTCCCGCTACATCAAAATCCGGGGCGATATTAGGAAGGTTAAAGCGGTTGAGGAGTTTCTTCCTTCTGCATCCGCCCACCGAAAAATCGTGGCACTGAACGAAGATTTGCGCGTGTTCGACAGCGTCTACAAGAAGTTGCAGGACGACGAGACTACGATGGCCGACACCCGATTGCTGTTTAATTCGCTCCTGGATCGGTTATTAGATTTGGGCTCCCACCTGGATCCCTCTTCACAAATAGTGCACTCACCGACTTTTGCGAATGCGGTAATTAAGGTGGCAAATGGTTCTCTATTAACAGCTGCTGAGGCCAAATCCGTCTCGAAATTTGCTTCGGATCGACCGACTGGCGTTGGCGATAAACGCAAGAGAGACTGCACTCCAGACTTCGCTACGACG
>NW_003303754.1:3802773-3805893 GCF_000142945.1 Phytophthora infestans T30-4
CCTGGACGGTTTTCCCGATTCAATCCATTCGGTATAAATTCGACATCTTATTTGATCATATAAGCGGTTCACACGATCAATTGGGCATGATTGAATATTCTTTTTAAGGCGTCGCTCCGACGCCATCGTCATTTGCGTGCATGCAATGTATCCACTGAATATACCAGCCACGCTGTACGTTATCGGTCCCAGTGCCGATTCTGTAGCTCCGATATGTCGTACCTCCTGCTCCAAATACAAAATTGTTGCTGCCCGGGACATGCAGAGGTACAAGCTCGAAGACACTGAAGGTAAAGATGCATCTTGCTGCCGCCAAAGTGGGCTTGATACTCGAGGAGGAGATGGGCGATGCATTTGGCATCAATTTTGACGGGTGGACGCATGGCTCTACGCATTTTGTCGCATTGTTCTGCGTCTACATTCACGGTGGCACATTCTGTCGTCGATTGCTATCGATTTCATTAGTCGTTGAGGGGTCACAGACAGCGGACGTACATATTGATCACTTCCAGCGGGTCCTGGACCTCTACAACAAGACACTCGCCATGGTTTTGTTCGTGGTTGGTGATAATTGCTCGACGAATCGCTCAATTGCGATTAAACTGGAGGTACCCTTGGTTGGGTGTGCCAGCCACCGGCTCAACTTGGCTGTCCAACTATTTTTGAGCCGGTACGAGGTGGAGCTGGATCAGGTGAGTACGCTCATGGTACAGCTGCGGCACCCAAACAATAGCGCCGAGTTGGCGAAATTTACTGAGCTTCGCCTAGTTAAGAGGAACGCGACGCGCTGGTCGTCAACACGCGAGATGGTCTCCCGCTACATCAAAATCCGGGGCGATATTAGGAAGGTTAAAGCGGTTGAGGAGTTTCTTCCTTCTGCATCCGCCCACCGAAAAATCGTGGCACTGAACGAAGATTTGCGCGTGTTCGACAGCGTCTACAAGAAGTTGCAGGACGACGAGACTACGATGGCCGACACCCGATTGCTGTTTAATTCGCTCCTGGATCGGTTATTAGATTTGGGCTCCCACCTGGATCCCTCTTCACAAATAGTGCACTCACCGACTTTTGCGAATGCGGTAATTAAGGTGGCAAATGGTTCTCTATTAACAGCTGCTGAGGCCAAATCCGTCTCGAAATTTGCTTCGGATCGACCGACTGGCGTTGGCGATAAACGCAAGAGAGACTGCACTCCAGACTTCGCTACGACGGTTCTGCTGGAAGGCTCAGCAGCGCGCAGGACGGGCCGCTCGTCTGTGGTCTACAACGCTCTACTAACAAAGATTCCACCGACAAGTAATGCGTGCGAGCGTCTGTTCTCGCAGACGAAGCTTATTCTGACTCCGCAGAGAGGGCGGTTGGCAGATGCCAATTTTGAGGTGCTAACGTTTCTCCGTGCTAACCTTGATATGTGGAATGCAAGCACTCTCGTTGACACCACTGCAAGCGACTGAGAGGCGTTAATGAGGACGTAGGTTCGACGGTGGAGACGCATATGCCCAATATATTCATTATATTGCAAAGTTATTACTAATGCTTCAGGTCGTATTGCAGTCGCTATTACGCAGGTGATCGTTCTTCCGTAAAATAAAACATTTTATTATCCGATCCCTGGTTGATAGCGGCTGTTCCAAGCGTGATACTTACTACGTACGAGTGGGCAGATGATACAGTGGAACCATTCACGGTTAGGCTGCTACAAGGTAATGCCCCAATTCCGCTAATATCGTTATTGGTACCTCGAACGAGGGCTATACCTTGTGTTGCTGTTCCTTGGGTAATTCCTCTTATGTAAGTCAGGCGGTAATTGTTCTTATCGAGGTAAAGCGTCTACGCATACTGATAGGTAAGATACCCGTTCGCATCTAACGTTTAGATAAAATGCCGGATTGTATATTGGCGACTGGAAAGTCGGTTGAGGATATGTAAACCCTGAACTCATTTTGTTTAATCCTATATCGATAAGACGATAATCATGAGCGGTATCCCTGATTTCGATGCATCATTAGCGAAAAAGTTCAAGTCGGCATCGATGAAAGATATTCCTGATTTATCCCTATTCAGAATGATTGTGTTGGGAATTTCGTTCTCAGGTAAGAACAATCTCTGTATGTTCATTCTAAAACATTCACCACATGTCTTTGCCCATTTAACAATCATTGCTCGTAATTCTCATCAAGAGCTTTATGAGTATCTCCGCGATAAGCTTGATGAATTTATCACTTTCGCTGATCCTGCCTCACCTCCAAGTGTCGATCAGGTACAATGAGCTCTTACAAACCTGAACTTGTCATCATGGATGACTATAGCAGCGATAAGCTACTTCAGAATAACCTCTTCTCACACTACATGACCAGAGGGAGACATTTCAAATTAAGTACCATTTTTTTTAGCCACAGCTACTTTGCAACTGATAAGATTATTAGCTTGAATTCGGAATATGTAGCTATTCTGAAAGCCAATTCCAAACGTGATTTGGTTATGGTTGTCAAAGACTTCAATATTCGGGGAGTGGATGAACGAAGCATAGTCTATTATTACAATAAGGCTACTGAGAAGAAAGATCAGATGTTGTTTGTTGATTCAGTAAAAGGACAGCTTCGATACAGCTTCAATCAACCGATATCTATCGAATAATTTAAAAAACAATAATTGGATGAATATAGTTCGAGCATGGCCTCGTCTGTTAAGCTCGATTCAACTACACTCCTGGACACAATTATACGGCCACCTCGTCGAGTGCCCATAACTCAGTCAATTTTTATTATTATTTGACGGTGCGGTTTTCACACAAGTTGCAAAACATGCTTCAAAATAGCAAGGATGTGCTAACGCTCGCGGTTTTGCACGTTATAGGGAGGCTCACATACAAAAAAGAGATTTGTCAGGCTGGACACAATTTACGGCCACCATCGGCCCAATACGAAAATCTATATAAAATAAAACATGTGTCATTTTTACTGAGTTTCTGTGGGCGATTAAATGGACACTAGGGATCTAGAGCTCAAAGTAGTTGCATCGGGGTGTACACAATTGTATTATATGTAACGTGTTGCACTCGCACCTCTGCTTGATCGACATTGATGGAGAATGTTTAGCTAGTGTCAACACTGTTTACAC
>NW_003303754.1:3807042-3944059 GCF_000142945.1 Phytophthora infestans T30-4
AAAAATAAGCATTTAATGATATATTTTTTCACAATCAGAATAAGGGTGGAATTAATATAATCGAATGATCCTTCTTGCATAAGCTTCTTGCGTTTAGCACGAGTACAGTCATTTTAGCCTTCATTCCGAGCGAGCTTTAGCGGGATTTCTTCGTAGCAATCCCACTCCATAACGTCTCTTTACCTCACCTCGCACTGACTTGCTTAGAGTTTCATGTTCCGGTTTGGTTGCTTTTGATAGTAAAAACACCTGCATCGACCGCATCTGTTAAAACACCCTTACGTTTAGCGTAGGATAGTGCATTCTTTGCCGCCTTCTTAACATCCGCTACCCAATACGGCCACCTTCTTTCTCTACATCGCTGGCAGAGTCATATACTCCAACCCCTGTCAATGACTTAATAGCTGCTCTTGCGATGATTCCTGCTTGAGGGGCTCCAAACGCTGTCGCAAGAGCTGGTACGGCGGCATCCAGCCCCTTGCTAAGTAGTCCTGAATCTTTTACAAATTTGAATGCTGTCGATAACGCAGATTTGATTTTACTCCAAATGAATCCCACTTAAAGCTTCTTGTAGCCTTTCTTAATCTCATGACGTGTGATATCAAGTCTAACACCACGACCTGCCTTGCGTGCCTTCAGCGCTTCCTCATACGAAGCTGGGGGGAGATGGATAACAGAGCCTGACCCTTGAGTTGGTTTGCTGTAGGACTTAGCTTACCCGTCTTGAGGGCTTTAGTCAGCTTGGGAGCTGGAACGTCGCTGGAAATTGTTAATTCACGACACATGATTGCTATATTCCCTGAAACATATTTAATACAGAATTGACAATTTCATATCTTTCATGTTCTTAATTACATCTGGTCTGTTGTGCTGCTTGGAATATAACCAAAGCGTACAGAAGGGTCCGCAATAGTCGCGGTTAGCTATGTTTGGGGTCGTGTACGGGTAGGGCCTGATAATTGGGTCAGGCGGGTTTCCTGACGGCCTTACCAAACACAGGACCAATTGCTAAGCTACATATTGAAGTGAAAGATACGAAGCTAAGCAGTTGGGTTAGAATGCTTAGACCACGATGGTCTGCGCGGCACGAGGTTGGTCGGCTTCAGTGTCGCCTTCATCGGCATCACTGTCATTGCTCATCACATCTGCGCCCAAATTGGTAGCAGCAGCGTCCTCTTCGCTGCTAGTAGCAGAGACGCTCTCGTTGTCATCATCACTGTCGACATCTACAGCCTCGTCATCTTCTTCACTGCTCGATTCATCTTCTTCTGTAGGAAGATCCTGTTGGAAATGGAACCTGACCCAATAATCAGGCCTGACCTGTATACGACCCCGTTAAAATTCTACCATAGTCGCCATACGTACCATGATATTGTTTGGTATTATATCACCCGACTCCATACTTCGTAGGTGCCGCTTCTCCCATGCTATCAAAATATTCGCCATTGTGAACAGCTGTCCAGTGTCCTACGTCCATATTAGGTTGTCGTAGCATAATCAGATACGATCCATTCTTCGGAAGCGGCTGAGTGATCTCACTTGACTCGACTATATTAGCGAGCTGAACCACCATCCTCTCAGCGTCTTCAATAAGATCGTGATCACTGGTAATTGGCTTGACAAGGCTGTTCATAATAATTAATTTAACAAAACTACATTGATCGAGATATAGATTCAACGATGTCTGAAACACAACTTTCCGACCAATATCTTTACCAGAGCTCGCTGAAGAGTGATCCGGAGATTAAGGCCTCCTCTGGCAAGCGCGTGTCTTTTGTTATCGATATTAACCAAGGTTCGTACAAAAACGATGTTATCGCTATCGACGCTACGTCCCCGCTTAATGGTAGTGAAGGATTTGCCTGCCTCCGCGATGCTTATACTATGCTACCATACAATGTTTCGATGAAGAACACGCACGCTACAAATGTACAGAATGCAGCCAACCGACTTTGTGTTGGTCTCAAGTGTGGCAACGTTAAGTCCTCGATTCGATGTCGCTTGAACTCAATGGTAATACCATTGTCTCGATGGCTGACTACAAGCTGTTTTGGAACAATATCCGTGCTCAGACCGGGTACAACCCTCAGTATGTTGAGAAGCATGGTGCTGAATCGTTTCTATACCCCCGATGCAATCAACCAAGTACAGTAGTGCAACCGCTACTACCGGAGACGGGTATTCGAATAACACAGCAATCTCTACTACCTTCACCGCCGGTACTATTTCTGCTACGGCATCGGTAGCAAATGATGGTTTTACTAAGCGTCTTCTCTATAACCCTTCAAATGTCGGAGCTGACTCATCTACGTCGTGGCCGTCTACTGGTGCTGCATCTGCCACGACTACCATTGCTAATCAACTCGGTCGAGGTGCGTTCGTAGCTGGCGCTGGTTCACCTGGTGCTATTATGGGGACGTGGAACTATATGCTTAAGATTAAGCTGACTGATTTACATCCGATTTTCACGGAGCTTGACTGGATGGCTAAGTCACAAATTCGGCTTTGTTTCCGCGTTAACCAGGGCACTTCAACTATTGATGCTGATGCATCGAGAAATATGACGCTAACGGGAGCAACATTATCGAGTGGTAATGTATGTCCAGTAATGATTGCTTCTGCGACCAGTCCAAACCCAATGTACAATGCTCTTAGTGTCGCTTCCATTGCAGTTTCTTGGGGTGCTAGGGTTAACTCGCTTGAGCCTAAAATTGACGGAACCTACATGCCTTTCACGACTTATCGACTGTATGCTCCTTTCGTTCATTTGGAGAACCCTCGGGCTATCATCGCTAAGCCTGTAAACAAGTTTGATACAACGATTGCTATGCCCAATGGTTCTACCAGCCCGCTGGTATTGATATGCAGTCGACTCAGCTCAATGCTGCATTTAATCTCCAGCTTTCGGCTTCTATTAAAAAACGCTAAGTAAATTACGGAATGTAAAAAAACTACCGGCGTAGTGTTCCATGACCAGGGGTTGGTAGTCTTTTTAAAAATAGTTGTTGTGAGAAATACTACTATTTTCAGTATTTTAGTAATACTCATATGAATACCGGGGTGTACGGTATTCACTATGGGTCGTAGTATTACTCCCTCGGCCCGGTACTATATTTCTTTGCAAGAACTATTTTCCAGGGAGCCCTGATTGAGCAAGGCATCCCTCATTTGGCAATTTTCGAGCTAGTGGCTATCGGTCAGCAATGGGGGCGGTGAGTGACGATCGCAATTCGTGCCATTCGACAAAAACGCAGAACAACCACTTCTTTACCTAACACACCAAGTATGGGGTGCTCGGTGGAGGGCTGCCAGGAAGGCGATACCCTCGTGACAGATCCGTGTAGCGTCTGCGAAAAGCCAAATCACCACATGTGCGCTATTAGGGTCTTTAAAGGCGCTGATTCGGCGCTGAATGAGAGGTATTACGGTTGTTTCCGCCCGATATTTAACGACCTCATACCTACTTGTATTACTTTGCAGGTTTTGTAGTCAAGGGTGTGTTCAAGTTGTGCATTCAACCGCTGCAACACAGGCGCTACTAACGCGGCAATCCACAAACATTTGAGCGGGATCCGACTCCGACTTAATACCCTCGTCCGACCACCTTGCGAACAAGACTGTTGAATGTGCTGTAAAGAGACGCAAAACTGTTGCCGTTGGTGTATAGAAGAAAGCTGCCCCGGTGTGATTGAAGTCAGGACAGAAGAAGATGGCTTCAACGACCGTGTCCAAGACGTCTGCCATCCTCGAGGCCTCGCAGGATACAGAGGCAGCACCACCGACTTCTAAGCTAGGTGTCCCCCTCACGGTGAAGCATTTGAGGAAGTCATGCACCACGGACGATGTTTGGGATCTCATTCACACGCTGGAAACTCCTTACAAGGAGCTGACCCCGTGGAAGCCGTCTGTGGGAGAGTATCATAACATTTGTCTACTGTGCTGCCAAATGATCCAATCCCGAGCCAAAACGAATCGGTTTAGCTGGGAGGAAGCCCTGCGCAAAACGAGGATTGCAAGCAACGCAAAGGATCACATCAAGTCCAAGCACACCGACCCTCCGCTAGCCGTCTTAGCGGAACAGAGTGCAACTGAAAAATCAAAGGCGGGCGTCATGGATGCAGAAGCTGTTTTAGAACTGACTCGGGAACCGGACACCGCGACTATTACTCCAGAGACTACAACGACTACTGGTACGGCTACAACTAGTACTACCATTACGGCTGGTGTGGAACCGGCAGCAACGGCCTAACCACGGTACGTTGGAGCGAGCGAGAAGACTGTCAACATCCTCATCTCAAAGTTTCTCATCACACAGGGGCTACCCTACACAGTATGCGCATCTTTTGCATTCAAGGATGTCATTAGTACTGCAACTGGCAATCATTCGGTTCGCGTGCTGGGTCGCGACCGTCATGACAGACTGCTCAACGGGCAATTCCAGCTGTTCTGCGAGCTTGTGGGTGCACTACTATCCTCGGCGTTTGAAATTGCTTGCAAGCTCAAGTTTCTGAATTTGATGCATGATATTTGGACTAGCTGCGGGAAGGAGAGTATCGTTGGCGTATCAATCGCGTTTATCGATAGTTCGTGACGATTTCGGTTCATCGCACTGCTGGCATGTGTGAAGATCGACGGTCACAACGCTGCCAGCGTTGCAAATGTCAATGAGAGCGGTCTCAAAGCTCGGTACGATCTTAACATTCGAGCGATGACTCGTTTCACCATATCCGACCCGACCCCGTCAGCGAAAAACGTTGTCGACCACATCGACACAGAACAAGAAAGCTGCTCCATGCATCTACTCAATCTGTGTATTGACTACGGTATCGGACTATAGATATTATCCAGACAGTGCCTACTTGGAGCATCTCAACCAGCTCGTGGGACAAAGTAGTAACTACTGTCACGCCCGGAGGCGCTCTGGATGAAGGCGGTGATGCGATCAAAAAGATACGAAACCTGATAACCAATTCAGGTCGCCTAAGCAGCGTGCAGCCCTTAAAATTCCAAGAGGCGCTTTCGTATCCTGAGCTTGAACCCATGACTGACCAAGACGTTCCGGTTGCCTACACGTGCAAGCTGATTCGAAGGTCAGTAGCCAACTACTCAGCATTTGAGGCATACTTCCAGTCAAATAAAGACGTGACGAGCGTGTGGACCCCGCTGACGATCAAAGACTGGATGCTCGCGATTGAAATGGAAGCCGTTACCAATTTCATTGCTGGTCTTGCGTTGATAGAAGCACAGAGCGAGACCTTGGTATCATCGTACATGGTAGTATTCCGTCGCCTCTCAGAGAACAAGCTGAAGGCCTTCAAGTTTGATACGATGCCAATAGAGGCTCCTGGAGCTAAAGATGCAAACGAAGATAGTCACCGTCGTGTGGTTAGGACGCTTGACCAATTTTCGGAGTCCGGCAAGACGTACCTCAAAAGAACGTTACTGCAATTGCAGGCCCGCTTACCCACAGTCACCAAGGAGGCAACGGCTTGCATTTTGCTAGACCCTCGTACGAAATCGAGTGCAAAGAAGATTGCCGCAGTCGGTAACATCTCTCGCAAGGAAAAGAAGGTGATCTACAAAAGAGGTTTGGACTTCGTGCGAGAAGAGCACCGCCAAGTGTACGCGCAGATGATAAACCAGGGAAAATTTATTTGTCGCAACAGTCGTCCCAAAGCTGCCTGCTTAGCCAAGCGTCGAGCTCCCCGTATTCTTCACCTTCGTCGACTGGCTGGGACGACGAAGATGAACTCTTACTCGGTGCCCCCATTCGGGCAAGCAAGACCAGAGAGGAAGTTAAAGAGACGAAAAAAACGCGAGAGCTGACGCTGTGATGAAGGGGTGGCTAAAATTGGAATCAGAGTGGCTAGACATCGCCCAGCGTCAGAACCTGAAATCCCAAAAGAGGACCTGTCGAAGGAGATGTCGATTGACTCTCGCGATGGTATGTACTGGGCATTACTGGGCTTGTACAAGCATATCGACGTTCTCAAGTGGTTCCGCGAAGAAGACGAAGCACAGTTCTCCTCTATAGCTCTCCTTGCGCGGATTCATCTCGGATAAATATCTTCTTCGGCGTTTCAGGAGCGGGTATTCTCTACGGGAGGTATAGTGATGGGCCCCTTAAGGACCAGGACGGAGAGCAGACGAGCTGAAATACAGCTTTTGCTGCGGCACAACAGGGGACGAGCTCTCGAGGCTAAAGGAAGATGCACGCAAGGCGAGAGAGCAGTAAGTAGTAGCTTGAGTAGTATACTAGTATTACTACTACTACTAGCGCTTCGTAAAATCGATACTAGTTTTACTAAGTGTGGGTTTGAAAAGGCCCGACAGTCCCTGTAATACTACTATACACTTTTCTCGGCTACTACTAACCCCTGTCCATGATCCACTACTCGTGGCATCGACGGCTTCGTGTCGCCCTACCCAGCCACTGTCACTAAGGCAGGCTCTGCGTTGATCTTCTGGACTATTGAGGATGAAGATGGAGGCAGTGCCAGTAAACGGAACGCGGAACGGGGGCGCTCCGGAGGATTGCTGCTTTTTTGCGTGAGAAGCCATTTGCAACTGACCTTGGCCCTTTAATATTGGGCTGCAACTGCTTTGCGTGCCAGAAGTATGCACGCGCTACATTCACCACCTGCTCAATGTCCGCGAGATGCTTGAGGACATTTTGTTGTATTTGCACAATCTGCAGCACTATTTTCGCTTCTTTCGCGAGATCCGAACATGTATCAGCACTGATCGCTTTGCCGCTTACCACGCTGAATTCTCCACGAAATATGACGAAAAGGCTTCGACTGCCCCGCCCCTCATTATCCCAGCGACGATAGAAGAACGGAAGCGTAAGGTTTACGCTAAGAAAGAACTGACCAAGGAGAACAAGGTGAAATATACCGCTTCCAAGCACGAAGCGGCAATTCTTTAGCGTCTGCGGCCATAGGTGATGCACCCGAGTAGATGGCGAAGCAGAAGACCGCTAGGTATGTTACCCTACGCAATCGCTAGCACCTGCCGCCGTGAATTTCCACGATAACGATGACTACGAGAATCACCTTTCGGACGAAAACGAGCCAAGAGAAGACGCTACAGCTTCACATAAAGACGAACATTTTTATTTGTACGAAAATAATGGGAAACTATGTGGATATATATGAGTGTACAGCAAAATTACCCCTATCAGCATTGACGAAACTCCAACCGACAACACCTGTATCGATGTTTCCGTCAAGGGTGACGTAACATATCGCATTTTAAAGACTCATCTGTAGTGGCTCAAACAGCATCCCGCCCGGATTGTTGTGCCCACTTCTGGGGGACGTCGCCGTGAAGGACTGCTGCAACGACACGATGCTGAGTTGGATCATTATAGGAATATGTATGGCATCGGTTGCACTACTTGTACGAGAAGTAAGCAAGACAAGACGCCGACCAAAACGCCGTCGACTCCGTCCGTCAGAAATTCCTACCGACCAAAATCCCATCTGAATCGCCCACGGACACTTTGTCAAAGACGCCTACGGGAACGCCTACAGTAACGATGTGCGAGCCAATTTTGTAACCAGCAAAAGCCCACACCAGCTCCACCACAATCATCCAACAGCCCCAACGAACATTTATGACGAGCCATACCTTCACCAGCGACCGGTCGATAACTGAGGATGGAACGTCATCATCGCAACCGACTGGAAAAGGGACCCGCTCCGAAATCATCTATTTGTAACCTGACTACTGGAACAGTATACATATCAGTACAACGTCTTAAACGTCACCCACAACTGCCGATTTCCCTCATACAAACACTGCCACCTCCGCAGCGGAAATTAATGTTGCTATGGCTTCGACGTCAACCAGTACCACCTCGGGTGTAGTGGTGGCGTCGTTGCTGGGATAATGATTGCGTACATCATTTTCGTGGCTATCGTCGTGTTTTTTGTGCTGCGTTGCTCAGACAAAGGGAGATCGCTCGGCAGTGCGAAGCGAATCTGTTTGCGGAGCTGAGCGGTACTGGTGGACGCTCACTCGAGATTGACTATGTATCGATGTAAAGAGAGATACATACGTAATAACACTGCCACTAAGAAGCTACTCAGTGTACTATAATGAAGAATCTTCATTGAAGATGATGCTAGCCTAAACTTGAGTTTACATTGTCCTCACTCTTCGTTGGCGTTGTTGTTGCTGTCTTCACCCAGCAGACGCGATTTGAACATCGAGCTCTTTTTTCAACGAGTATTTTGACGACATCCCAGTACTGTACGTTTGCTGGCTCATCTACGTTCGAACCAGCGGCCTGGATACATCGTCTCCCACTCCCGTGTCTCTTGTACTGCCCGCTTCATGGTGTTTTCTACAGCTTTGCGAGCCTCGACCTCGGAACGAAGCCGGCATTTCACTAGGCGCTACGAAGTCGAAAGGAAATTAGCCGCATGGCGAGCTGAATTGAAAGGTAACACAGAGAGCGGGCGAAATCGATTTTCCGTGATGCAAGAAACCTTAATGGGGCAACTCAATCGTGTTGAATCATCGCAAGCCAAGGCTGGGCCCGTGGTGGGACGGTTATCGGCGCGCGAGCGATCAAATTTGCGAGTGAGCGGCACATTACCTACGACTATCTACTTTTTCCGTGTTGGTTCTCATTGTCGATCCCGTCTTTTGATTTCTTGGAGAGGTGACTTGCCACCCGAAAAATCATATATCCGTGCGGATACCTTGTCTTTCCGTGATGCAAGAAACCTTAATGGGGCAACTCAATCGTGTTAAACCACCGCCAGCTAAGTCTGGGGGGCGTAGTGAGTAGCCCCGAGAACAATGCTTAGCACGACCACGGGCTTGGCTTCAGATCATCTTGCGTGCCAGCTCCTTTGTTGACTGCGCCGTTTGTACTGGGTAGATTTCGAAGCAGCTACTCGACCATCGGCCAAGTAACTTGATACCCAAGCTGTCAGCGTCTCCTTTCAACCGAGACGTTGCGTCACCAATCCGAATGGAGGGAAGAATAGTTTTCTTCAGGAATCCAAATAGACGCCGCTAGCTTTTTAATGTCCTCGTCACTTCCTCTGCATCTAGATCTACACTTAAATGTAGGGCATCCTCGCGTCCGAGTTCACTTCTCGCTTGTCCTATGTGTCTTAGCGCCACTTTTGGGCACAGCCTTCCGTCCCCGGTTGCGAGCATTTTTCTCCACGCACCTCTGCCGTAGTGGTCATTCTTTGCGCCTGACAGGCCGGTGGTCACTGACACTGCCGTACGATATGGGGTTCTCACTCCATTTTCATTTAAAAATAATGCGTCGGATGCTTTCAGGCAATATAATCCAGCAAAACGAAGCCCCACAAAAGTCGAGTCCGGGGCTTAGATAAGTCAAGGCGCCGGTGCAGAAGGAGGCAAGAATGCCGGGCTGATAGGCTGTTTCTTCAGAGTCGGGTCGGACAAGCGCTTGATTCCTCGTATTAAGATGACTAGTGAAGGAGACGACTTCACTCGAAAATTACGGAATCGCTGCTGATACCAGCGAACACTCGATAGTTTCAACTAAATCGTCGTATACTTATTCCCTCGGTGGCAATCATTCCAGCCGTATCTCCAGCAGTATATAGCGAATAGACCAAGTCTTGAACTCGCTTGTGTGGCTCGTCGTCGAGCCACGGAGACCATTTTATCCATTCAGAGAATCGGCACCACTAGTTCCAATGAGTACCGTATTTGGCCGAGGTAAGCTATGTGACGGCGCGTCCCTGGAGCACTGCGCCCATAGCTTCGAGAGATCGTCGACGGGCGCACGAACTTGCACCTGTCTCCATGCACACGACATGTTAGTCCACATCTCGAACAAAGGGTGGTCCGAACGCCAGGCACGTGATCTGGCGTCTGCCATGGTGTTCTCCTCGCCTGCCACGTGCTTAGCCGTGCACAGGATGGCATACTGGAACTCCGACACCGCACTGTGGAGCTCGCGAACTTTAATAGAATTCACAGAGACGTCGTTTGTGAATGCTGCATGATCTTCCGCAGTGAGCTGTACGCGAATAAACTGGTGGATTGTCGGTTCCACGGCGCATAGACCGTCATTTGAGGCATCCATGTGCACGTGCACTATGGGATTCGCCACGTTGGCGAATTGACCGACAGGAATGCCATTGAATAGCTCGTGCTGAGAAAGGATAGCTCGGATCCATTTTAAGTCTTCGAGAGCGGCATCATCGATCTTGCGGACTGTGTGACATCGGAGCGGCGTTGTCATGGCTTGTATTCGCTAGAAAAAAGATCGAGCAGGCGGACAGCACGTCATGACGTGGCGCAGGCAGCTCAGCAGTTTTAATAGTGTTGTTTTTGAGGCGGTACCAGCCTCTATGACGCCGGAGACAATCAGTTGGGCCTTTTCGATCGTCGCTACTGGGAAGGTGACTTCGCCTCTGCTGGTATCCCACTCGAGGCCCAACGCTCTGCATCGCTCACTCCATGTCGTGAATTTACGTTCATTGATGGCCGCGGGCCCTAGTACTGTAGCCATAGCTCTTCGTAGAGCTAGATTGGCGACAAAACAGCGTAGTCCTTCGTCTACCTCTGCGCAAGTATGGGCATCGCACCAGAATGATCCCACTAGTGGTGTCTCAAGGCGTCCTTGAGGAAGTCCACACTCATACAACCCGTTAATTAGCGCACCGGGAAGGAAGTATGAATCCGGGGATCCACACCAGCCAAACCCGCATGACAAGTCGATGATAAGGAGACGATGCAAACATATGCACGTGATCGGCATGGATAGGCAAGTGCCTAAAGGCCCCTGCAACATCAACGAGCAATAACAGGATCCGTGCGTTCGGGAAGGTCGACTTCAAGACATGTATCCTCTTGGCGATATCCCGAGGTGGATTATAGCTGACGTCTGGAAGGTTGGCACGATCCGTGAAGTCATTGACTGAACCTCCGTCTGGAAAGGAGTAGTCATCGATGATGTGAATATCCGGGCCATCCGCTCCTGTTTTATCAACTATTCCCACAGGCGATACGTAGCCTTTCTGCCATTGCTCCAGAAGCGTCTCCTTCACTATCAGATACCTGCCATCTCTCTGTCATTTAAGCAGATGACGCCAGCCTTACGGAAGATGGTTGTCAATTGAGCTGTGATTCTTTGGGCGACCCTTTTGTCGAGCCGGTCGGTGGGACAGCCACTCACGAACAATTCCTTGCCTCACCACGTCGTACCAGCGTCGAAGCGTATCGACTAAGCTGGAATTCGGTGGTTGTCTAACTGAAACAAGTTCTTGTTCGGCCTCGGGTCCGCATCGGTCTGTCCTCGAACAAGCCGTACGATGTCAGGGAGTGTCATTTCCGCCGCGAATGCCACTTGCGTTAGGAACTGAACCTTGCCCATATCTACGGTGTCATCGATATCCCACTCTGACGGGCAGCGATATTGAGCTCGGTCTCAGCTCGACATTGGTCTCTAACTCGTTTTAAAGTCTCCATATATTTCTTGTGATTTTCTGAAAGGTGCTTTCGTAAGTCCTTTGACGGAGACTTCTCTTCGGATCCTCTACCATGCTTTCGTAAGTCCTTTGACGGAGACTTCTCTTCGGATCCTCTACCATCTGTCGATGGAGGACCCAAACTGGAATCACTACTTAATTGTGGAACTGGGACCCCATTCACTTCACAGGTCCGCGAACTCGGGCGCCCCAAACCTCCAAAATTCTTAATAATGTGTTGCTTCACCGGTTCAGGCTGCGTCTTCGGTCGGAAATGAGCCCGCTTAGTGAAGAAACACTTGCCTGATGTCCCGTCAGAACTTCCTGAACATCCTACCTTGGCCAAATGCTTCATGCAGAGGTTCAAGGCTCCTTGCTTTGGCATGAGCCGCAGAACATCTTTTGGTATCCCTCTTGTTCTCACTTGACGCGTTTCCCGACTGCCCGAGTAAGGCTGCGCGTTGCTCGTAGGCTTAACCTCCTGTTGCGCCTTGAGCGTGGCTATCATGGTATTCTGCTCGCCGTACAGGAGATCGGCTAGTAGGGGGTCATGGGCAACAGCACTCCTTTATTCGCATCGCCAAGATCAGGCCTTCGGCCAATACCAAATCTAGAAATTGACACAACATTGCGTCAGTCCAGAATACCAGGCATTTTGTTGTTAAGCCGTCAGGCACACCAGTATTATTAAAGCTCTCTACTAAGCGCTCAATCGCGCGAATGAAGTCCAGTGTACTCGCGTTGTAAAAGCCACCTCCAAACTGGCGAAGGTTTCTCAATGCTTCCTTTGGGTCCTCGTTAGAGCTGTCGACGTCCGGTGTATCCGCGGTGTTACACCTCGGACGTCCCATGTCGCAAAAGACGTCCCGAGATACACCTCTTGACACCCAAATCAGGCGACGCCCGCTTCCGGGGCGTCGCAGAAGTTCCGGAGATGCGACATTATGTGGCAAGTAAATGGATATTTTGTGGTTTAATATTTCTATTTGTGGCATTTACATATTCTCAATTGCACTAGCGCAAAGATCACATACTGTCTATCACTAGCGACGTGTCTGTAATTTTTTGCACCTCGTGCAAGTAATCGTAGCTCAGTACAGATCAGCGGAATCCGTGAAGGATGTACCGGGAGGGCAGCTCTTATCGAACGCGACGATAGACCACGCCAGATTCGCGTCGTCCCAACACACCTGAGTTCCCTTCATGACGTTGGTGCTTGCCACATAATGGTACATGATCACGTACGCGCCAGCCGCCGTGGTACCGGGCTCTTTGTCTGCCCACGACCACACCTAAGCCGCCATCTTGGCGATATCTGCGGTGTCCAAGGCGATGAGGCTCACGACCCGTCGTAGATACTTGGGAAAACTGTCACCGAATAGGAGCACAGAAATATTGCGCGTAAGCCTCCTGTTGCAGCCAGTGAAACGTACCGAAACTATTCTGACCACGACCGGATCCGGTTTGCGCTGCTGTAATCGTGATGGCATTGATCAGACGCTAGGCGTCCCGATGAACTCGACCGTCAGCTGCTTCTTGGCCATGCACATGTCGTACACACTGTATGCAAATCCCGTCGAGGTGCTTGTGAGGTCCAACACCTGGTGACCAGCGCTACTAGAGTCGTTGATGCTGCTGCCTGCCCACACGCCCTTGGCCAGGACGTCAAGCGCCATCACTGGAACTAGCAAGTCTCCAAATGTATCGGTGAACAGCGTGTCAATGGCGTCGAGCTTGTACGATCGCTTGATGTCCGTACCAGTTTCCAAATACACCACTACGAGCTCCGTCGGGTGCGCGTTCAGATACGCCTTGACCTCGTCCATGGAATCTTTTGTCAACGGCCGCTCGGACACTTGAATACCGGAGATCGACGGGAAGCGGCCCAGCACCTCCGGCCCCCAATTGTACGTGCCGTAGTTACCGAGCGTCTTGCCGAACGCTCCGAAGAACCCAATCACAGCGTCCGAGCGAAGGTTGCCGCAGTGAGATCGTTGAGGAAGAAGTGTGTGTCGACCTCGATGAACCTAATGCTGATATCGAGTTGATCCGTCATACTCACCACCTGGTCGTTCGTCTTGACGTAGGGATGCATTAAACTAACACTACGAGAACCTCAAATTGAACCTTTTTATTTAGCTTGTATTCTCGGCCACGAAGAGAATATCCCTGATCGTGTCATCCTTTAGAGCACCATGTCGCTTGGTTACCGTGTTGCCTGCCGTGGAAAATGCACCTTCGGAAGGTATTGAAGTGGCTATACAACCCAGCTATTTACGAGCAAGAGGATAAATTGCTGGAAATCGCATGCGATTTTGTTTCCACCACGAAAGGGCCGACGGCAGCTTCTTCCCCACAGCTCTGCGAGATAGTCTAAATGGCAGTCGACTTGGAGAATGGGGAACGCATGCTTTTTTGTTCTAACTAACTCCAACTTGCCGCAAATTATTGTTTCGATTTGACTGGCAATTCTAACTGATTCTAACCAATCAGCAGTAGCGATTTGTCTGGTTGTTCGCAAAGCGTCGGCAGGACGTCCCTCGTAAATTTAGGACGTCCCTCTCGAGCGACGTCGAGTCGAAATCCAAGACCGCGACGTCGACAGCTCTAGTTCTCGTAAGATGGGTCCTTCGTAGCCGGCTGGATGGAATTATTTCGAGAGAAATCCGTCATGTTCACTGATGGCACTTCGCCCTTCATCAATGCCGACCGAGGAGGTCCTAAAAAGTGCATTCTCGACGGTCCCCGAATGCGAAAACCAAAATCATATGCGTTTCGAAGCACTGGTGGCGTCCACAGCCGCAGTTCGGCACCACGAGCCTGCTGTTCGTATTCAAGAATGCGTTGTGAATCCTTACCTTGATGATCTGGATGGCCAATTTTGTCGTGGATATCCTTTTCGATCGTCGTTGGGCGAAATGTCGTTGTCGTGTTCGAGCGCATCTCATCGACTACATATCTACCGAGCTCTGCATGACTGATTGGTACTCCTTCGATGGCATTCAATATGAGATTTTGGTGTTGCACTTCTCGCTTATCCTGGTCGTCCTCCTCATCAGGTGTCTGCACCATTGCCGGCTCTGCATCCGAGTCACTACCTTTTAGCCCAACCATACGTTGGCGTCGCAGTGGTCGTCGGCCTTCCTGGAAGTGGTCGTCGGCCTTCATGGACGGACTTCCCGGTAGCAGCTCTTCGTTTTGTTCCCTTGGCAGGGACGACGTCCCCAGGATGTCTGGGGGCGTGGTGGGAGGATCATCAGCGCGCGAGCGAGCAAATTGGCGAGTGAGCGGCACGTTACCTACAATTATTTACTTCTTCCGTGTTAGTTCTCATTGTCGATCGCATCTTCTAATTTCTGGAAGAGGTGACTTGCCACCCGGAAAATCAGATATCCGTGCGGTTACCTTGTCTTACCTCGATGCCGTCCTCTTTCTGTTTGCTAGCGCTGGTGGACAATGTCGGTGGCTGAGAGGGTGGCGAAACACAGGGAAAAAATGCGGAAATAGTCGCGTGTATTCGGTATTTAGATACAATGTATCTATGTCATGTACGAGAAAATTGATTTTATCAAGAGAAAAAGTTTGCGTAAGCACAGACACATGCGGTGGTCACCACACCACCTTGGGGTGCATCATGCTGTTACAGCCAACGACGCCACCCTCTGAACGCCATCCGCCCTAGTAGTCCTTTTTTTGTTTTCGCGACAGGAAAATCCGTCGCACAATTTTATTGGTAGATAAAACAAATTAATTACAAAAAGCAAAGTAGAAAACGCCAACGTCTAGTGGCTGGCAGGCCGCTGTACTGCTGGGCGGTAGGTGGCAAACCAGGGCCGACGTTGTCTCGGCAACAACATCAAGCCCTTTGTTTTAAACATGCGCGTCGAAGCTATCGAGTGTAAGCACCGATGGTGCATTGATCTCGAACTTGAGCAGCTCTCATACATATATCGCCAACACTTTGGGCATCCATCCAATCTGTTATTATTCACTGACTCGGCACGGTTCTGCTAGCCGGCGTGACGTTCCAAAATGGGCCGTTCCCAAACCGGTTAATTTGGTGGATGGCCAGGAGCACTTGACAAGAGGACAACGCTAGATTATAAGTTTAGAGGACAGATTTGATTGACTTTAATCTACTCACTTCGGCATTTGCCTTTAACAACAACAACAAGCTAACAGCCGCACTCAACTCCACCGGAACGTTCCAAAACATGACGACGACCAAGCGCGCCGAAATCCTCCTCGGGAGTGGGAACTATTTTCACTGGGAGTACAATATGCGCATGATTCTAGCCTGGAAGGGCCTGCTTGCGCATATTTAAGCCGTCAAGCCGGAGAACGAGATCACCGAGGCGTGGCTCGTCAATGATGCCAAGGCACTCGGCATCATCGCTCAGGGAGTGGAACTCCAGCATCAGACCAAGATCGGTCGGCCACTCGTTCCATAGAAGCTTGGGGAACGCTGCGAGAGTTCTACAGCCGCACCACGCTCCACAGCCGCGTGACGATGACGCGGCGCCTCGATGAGTTCAAGATGGAGAGTGGATTGACTATGACCAAGCATGTGGATGCGTTTAACGAGCTAGTCGTCGGGTTGAAGACGCTGGGAGAGCCCATGGACGAGGCACGCCAGCCGGTGGTGCTGCTGAGCAGCCTCCTCGTTCAGTACGAGCTCATTTCGTCTATCGTGGAGAACGCCAAGGGTGTGACGCTCATCGAGGCCAAGGATAAGCTGTTGAAGGAGTACGAGCGACTCGAGAAGAAGTCCAAGTGAGTGGAAACGCAGGTAAGTTCCGGAACGGCCGAGGGAGCGGTCAAAAATGGAACGATCGAAAATGGAACGGTCCGAAACGGAACGTTGGTTTCAAGGGCAAGTGTTTCAACGGTGACCAAGTGGGTCACATGAAGCGGGGCTGTCCTGCTACGAAGAAGAGCAGTCAAGTCGATGCAGTGTTTGTAGCTGGTGGGGAACGCTCGGCCGGGTGGCGGATTGATAGTGGTGCTACGTCGCACATGACCCCTCACAGGAACGACCTATTTGGGTACGAGGCACTAGACAGTGGCATCAACAGACGGTAAGAAGCTGCGCGTCGCAGGAACTGGAACGGTCAAGTTGACTGGTTTTTGGACGGTAAACGCATCCGAATGGTGGACGTGCTCCACATTCCGGGGCTCGATAGACGGTTATTGTCGGTCGAGAAGCTCGCGGAACGAGACATGAGCGTGGAGTTTCAGCGTTCCAGTTGTGTGATTTGGGGACGGAACGCTACGAAAGCGTCAGGGAAGAAGGTCGGTAAGGTGTTCCTGCTGGACTGTCAACAGAAGGAAGCACACTTCGTTCAATACGCCGGTCCTGACAGCGAGTGGGAGCTTTGGCACACTCGGATGGGTCACCATAACAAGGACGCGCTGACGAAGCCTCAACGTTCCACAATTGGTATCCCACATGTGAATAATGGGAACGAGGCTTTGTGCGGTGGATGTATGAAGGG
Source organism: Phytophthora infestans T30-4 (assembly GCF_000142945.1). Classification (NCBI taxonomy): domain Eukaryota; phylum Oomycota; class Peronosporomycetes; order Peronosporales; family Peronosporaceae; genus Phytophthora; species Phytophthora infestans. The sequence continues at coordinate 3,824,009 of NW_003303754.1, forward strand.
AAATCAGACCGTGACGACGTTTCCGTCACGATCGCTAACGAGAACGACGCGTGTGTTGGACCTAGTACACACGGACGTAATGAGCCTTATGAGAACGATCTCAAAGGGTGGTGTCAAATATGTTCTGACGTTCGTAGACGACTACTCAAGGTTTGTCGCTGCGTACTTTATGAAGAGCAAGAGCGAGGTGGGCAGTAAACTGAAGGAGTTCAAAACATTATACGAAACCCAGCGGGAGGAACGTCTAAAATGTCTACGTTCCGATAACGGAACGGAGTTCGTGGACAAGACAGTTTTGGAACTATGCAAACAGAACGGTATCGTGCATCAGCGTAGCGTTCCATACGGCTCTCAGCAGAATGGAGTTGCGAAACGCATGAACCGTACCATCATGGAGAAGGCAAGAAGCATGCTGCACTACAAGTCTATCGTCGACGCAGTGGTGGGCGGAGGCGGTTAGTACTGCAGTGTGTCTCATCAGCCGTTCCACGAACTCATCAAACTCTGATGTCACGCCGCACAAGCTGTCGTTCCAGGTGAAGCCACGGATGGAACACCTACGTGTATTTGGATCACAAGGGTACGCTCATGTGGACGACGTGATGAGATCGAACTGGGTGTTCACGAAGAAGCGTGATGAGAACGGCCGGGTTATTAGTTACAAGGCACGCCTAGAAGCGCAGGGGTTTAAGCAGAATAGACTTCTTTGAGACGTACTCTCCAGTTGCGAATATGAGCTCGATTCGAGTTGTACTCGCTGTTTGCGTTACGCGAGGCTACATTATGGAGCAGCTGGATGCCGATACAGCGTTCCTAAACAGTGTTTTGAAAGGATTTGGTTTATATGGACGTTCCATTTGGTCTCGAGAATGCTGAAGGCATGAAGTGCAAGCTGCTAAAGGCCATCTACGGCTTGAAGCAAGCTGCAAGTGCATGGAACAAGACTATTTATCGTGTGTTCCTGCAGAACGGCTTCAAATGTTGTGGAGCCGGCCAGTGTATCTACGTCAAGCGTTCCAAAAACGCATTCGTGTACGTATGTCTATATGTGGACGACATGATCATTGCGGCTAAGACGTGCGACGAAATTCGCGAGGTCAAGGACGCCATGAAGAGCGCATTCAAGATGAAGGAGCTTGGCGAGACCAACTTCATTTTGGGAATGAAGATTGACCACGATATAGAATGTGGAACGTTGATGATCAAGCAAACTCGGTACATTGACGACATTGTGGAGCGATTCAATCAACTGAACGCTAAGATGGTGGAGAACCCTTGTGCAGCAAACCTGAAGTTGTCTAAGATGATGTCGCCGACTACGGAAAAGGAACGTGCCGAATGCGGTCACGACCGTATCGTTCCTTAATCGGGTGTCTCATGTTCATCACAACCTGCACTCGACCGGACATTGCCTACGTTATCACGCAGTTGTCACGCTTCCTAGAAAATCCTAAAACGCAACACTGGGCTGCGATTCGTGTTCTGCAGTATTTGAAGTCCACTCGCCATCATGGTATCGTATACAACAGTGGAACGAGTGGATATGGAACGCAAGCAGTCAAGACAGAAGCGTTTACGGACGCGGACTGGGGAAGCAACATTGACGACAGACGTTCCGTTTCAGGCGTCATGGTCATTATTAAGAATGCTCCCGTGGTGTTTAACTCCAAGTACTAGAGGACGGTTGTACTTAGCTCAGCGGAAACAGAGTACATGGCACTAAGCCTTGGTACTCAAGAGGTACTGTGGACACGTGCCATGCTGAAGGCCATGGGTCACGAGCAAGTGGGAGCGACGCAGGTCTGGGAAGACAATCAAGGTGCTATTGCACTTGCAAGCAACGCTGGATATCACGCGAGGACCAAGCACGTGGATATCCGTCACCACTTTATTCGAGAGACTGTGGAACGTTCCACAATCAAGATGGCCTACATCGACACGAAGCAGCAGTAAGCTGGCATGCTTACGAAAGCTCTGGGAACGAAGCCGCTAGCGCTCCTTCGCGAAGCAAGTGGAATCAAGAAGCGGAACGACGTGCAGTAGCGGTGAGTGGGAGTGTTGATATTCACCGACTCTGTACGGTTCGGCTAACCGGCGTGACGTTCCAAAATGGACCGTTCCCAAATCGGTTAATTTGGTGGATGGCCAGGAGCACTTGACAAGAGGACAACACGAAGGACAACGCTAGAGTAGAAGTGTAGAGGACAGATTTGATTGACTTTAATCTACTCACTTCGGCATTTGCCTTTAACAACAACAACACAACCGTTCTCCTGCACTTGGTGTACATGACCAACCGGATATGTTGTTCATTCTTTTCGATAGCTCTACCTGGCTTTGCACGTAAAATAAAAAGATTCAGAAGTTTCTTTCCTTTACACATTTATTATATTTAGTACCTAGCGGAAATGACCCATATTCACCCCAAAACTGCACGGCAATCTGCCAATGTGTATTGATCGTTTCGGTATGATTCCTTTTTTTGCGAACTATGGCTTTGCACTGTGAATCCATGACTATCACACTATTTAAGAAAGCAATTATATAAAATCAACAAAATCAAAAGATATAATTGTGCTGCAAACCGCTGACATAGTTGCATTAGCGCACTTAGACCCTTCTCATCGCTTTCCTTACCAGCAAGATACGTTTGAAGCCATTGCGGTTGCTGCTCTTTGAAATATTGAATCATTAAAGATGTACACAAATACTAAGGAACCAAGCGATTTTAGGGCACAATGTAAAAATAAACTAATGACAAGACGTTTCACCCCTTCTTCTCGCCGCACATTCTTCATAAAGGCTTCCAAATCGTGTAAGAAGGGTATTAACGGCGCTGCGCCTTGGCCCTTCAAGGTTTAGCTGATTTGAATACCTGCAAAATCTTGGATGTTCTCTTTATCGTCTAGCCAGTCGCGACGAGTCGTGCGAGGGTCATTTAGCTTCATTGATGAAGCTTAGCAGCTTCTTAACGCCTCAACAGCTTCGGTCTTGGTTATAATTGTAGAAGAGCGCTGAGGCGCCATTTCCAGAGTGATAGAGTTCTAACTGTACATGTAATGCTGCCCGTAGGAACCAGTCAATTCAATTTACTCTTTCATTGGCTAAAATAAAAACTTGTTCAAATCTTTTATTTTGAACTTTAAGTGTTCGTGGCGGATTGGTATGGTATGGCGGATTCCACCGTCGTTGTCTGTAGCACTTTAATAAAGAAGTATTAATAGCGCTGTTTAAAGCATTCGTAGATATTCTAGGCGTTTTAGACATGCTACAAAGAGACGATCTCGCACAAGCTGTACCGCCTTGGGCCTTTCAAATTGGGAGTCTTAATACGAAATCCAAATAAGAAGCATCATCTCTCGCAAAAGTGTCAGGGTGATGGGTTACCTACACCGATTTGTTTTTGTCAAAGACAGTGAGTATTCCGCCCGACTAGCTAGCCGACTATACAATTATACCCCCCCAACATGCATAAACTTAACTAAACTGAGTACACCCGAGGTGAACCTTCTCGAAGTTATTCGACCCCCATCAGTCCTCGTCGCTATTTATCAGTCAAGTGCTGTTGCTGGGAAAGGAGAACACCAAAGGCTTGTCCCTTTCAAGAGTCTCTCTTGCACCCAACACGCCATTATCACAGGAATTTCGGGAGAGACGGAACTGGAGGTCCCGGTACCGATGGTCGGTCTTTTGGCTCATTCGGCAATTTTGCCTCGCTTTCCTCGGCACCCTCCCCCTTCGCTACCCCAGTTATGGGCACGCCGCGCGGTAAGGCGGCCCGCAAACTCAAGGCCGTCTGGGACGTCGAGTCGCCCGACTCCGACGGTTCCTCTTCCGACGATACTCCGGCCGACGAGCGCTTCTGGGTCCTCACGCGTGACATCCTCGCCGCGAACGCCAGCTCCATCGGCCTCGAGCTACTGGATGACATCGCTGTCGCAATCTTGGACGACACGAGGAAGGCCGCGGGCGCTTTGACGGGGCCGATTGTGGTAATCCCTAAACCGTCTCGGCAACCTACTCGCGGGAAGCCGCCTCGGCACCCACGCTTCACGCAGGACGGTCGATTTCCGCTCAAGAGCGTCAGTTCCGGCTCGACGAAGAAGAAGACGATTACGGAGAGTCCTCGCTCCGGTAAGAAGCGTCTGAGTCGCCCGTGAATTTTGTTCGTGCTGCCGTTTAAGCTGTCGGATACAACCCCGTCTCCAATTGTCGCCGACATGAAGAGGATCTATTACGAGGCGGCTGAGCTTGGTCAAGAGCCGTACCAGCTAGCTTATCCGTGACCGGGTTCGCACTTGTGGTACAACCTGCACTCTACCCGCATGTGCACGCTTCTCACTGGCGTTTCTGGAATGAGAGCCGCTCCAAGCTCTGGGACTGGCAGACAAACGTTCCGTTGAAGCCCTCCAACGCCCAGACTCAGGGTCGTAAGGCCAAGATGGCGGCGGTGGTCGCGCGCGTCTGGTTTCTGATTATCTGTATCGTGACCTGGGGCTACGTTTGCTTTCCCCGGTTGTTCGAGAGCCGCGCGCACCGACGACGTCTTATGTGGATGGGGGAACAGCCAGGTCGGAGCGCTCCAGACGCCAAGTCCTTCAACGGTCCGGTCATCGACAAACTGTCCAAGCTCTACTCGCGTGACTCGGGAGCGTACTCGCGTAAGGTGAAGAACGCTCTCAAACCGTTTCGGATTGATGAAGGAGGCTTCACGACCATCAGAGAGTCGTTGGAGCACACCGGAGCCCTGGACTCGAACAGCTCGAAGCCGGATAGTCAGGTCACATACCGGGCTCTAGCTCTCGTTCTGCTGGACATGAAGTCGAAGGAGGACTATCAGCCCCATTGGGTTGGAAACCGTTCGAAAGGGGTCTGGCATGTGCTAAGCCACTGCCCTCGTCTCCAGAAGATGTCGGCTACGCTTTCGTGCGAACGGGAGAAAGGAGCTCTTCGGACACCCAGGGTAACTCCTCTTGACTCGTCCGAAGCGAACTCCGCGGGATATGCGGCTTACGAGCGTACCGACGGTACTTATACGGCGGTCTGGGAGGAAGCGAGTGAGGAAGAGTCAGCTTACGAAGAGGACGAAGCCGAGAGTGACTCCGAAGAACTCCGCCCCGTCAAGATAATGCTGCGTCTGTCTTCTAGTTCAGACGAGAGTTCCGATGACGACAAGCGCCCCAGCCAGCATCTGCAGCTCTCCCACAAGCCTCTGAAGTCGAAGGACCGCGCGAAGCGTTCCCGTTCTCGGTCACGTAGCATTACCTTCCTGAAAAAGTCTCGTGTTAGCTCGTCGCGCAAGCGATCCCCTTCACTCCAACGCGCTGAAGGCAAGCTCAAAGCTCGCGCCGCGTCGCCAGGACGTTCGGTATCTCCCCCGCGGTCACGATCGAGGGCCCCAGTGCGCAACAAGTCTCGGCGGTCAAGCTCGGAGGAGCGTTTGGCTTCTCGTTCAAAGTCTACGACTAAGCCTCGACCACTAAGGTGAGTAAGGAGCCCCGGCGGGATAAGACGAGATCACCTTCACACGCGAAGGGGAACAAAGCCACTCCCGATAAACTAACCGACGGCAAAACGACGATTTCCCCGTCAGTTCCAGCGTCGCGGGACGGTTCGCGAAAGCGGTCGCAGTCGCGTTCGGCGTCTTCGTTGAAGAAGGCAGTGTCTCCTAGGAGATGCCCAGCCTCGCGGTCTCCGTCAGCACCTCGGAAGTCGAGCTCACCGGGAGAGCACTCTGCCCCCCATTCGCCGACTAAGCATTCCGACAAAACAGCCTAACGAAAGGCCGTCGAGAAGTTAGTGATCCGTACGAGTCCAGAACCGTTCCCACAAAAGGAGCGTAGGTGTATTGGTATCGTCTTCTCTTTTAAGTTTCTTTTTGTTTTTCACCACGATTCATTCCTCATTTGTTGTTTTCGGTCTTCCTCTTGAAATCACGGTAAATTTGTTTTTCTTTTCGGTAGGTAGTAGATCAGCCACTTGTAATGTAGAATCCAAAAATATACAGAGCCGTAAGAAATGTTCTTCAAGACACTTTCGAGGAAGACGGGGCCACGAGCTCACTCAGGCTCAGTGGATCCGCCCGTCACGACTCCCTTCTCCTAGAAGCGTTGCTCCCCTTCGTCTACAGCGGCGTTATCATCTTCCAACCGCGCGCTGCGACGTAGTTCAGGTAAACCTTCCACCCGACGACGGGTCTCTTCGAACGCCTTGACCAGAGCAGCGTAGGTGGGCAATAGAGTGTTCCGAGGTCTCCAAAGAGTCTTATAGGTTGCCAACAACATCAGGAACTGCTCTTCTCGGTTCTTTTTGCGTCTGGCGATAATGTCGATCACGGAGCAGGGAACCCAAGTCAGGGCTGTCTCTTCTCCTCCAATCAGGAGTCGCTCCACAAAGCTAGTAGACGGGAGGTCTTCTTCCGATAAAGATCCGTCGGCGTCAGTACCAGGACTCGTCTGGACTCCATCAGGTACTTCGGACGGGAGCGGTCGGCTCCACCGCCCTTGGAAACGTTTCAATCTATTGACGTTAACAGTCACGACTCGGTTGGGGGTGAGAAGGAATGGCCACGCGATAGGAGTTCTCTCCTACAGTCCCGACCACACGGAACGGACCATGCCACGCGAAAGCGAGTTTCTTCGTGGTCTTCTCCCCGCTGCGAGCCCGGAAGTACTGGTAGACCCATACCGGGTCTCCCTACTTGAGCTTAATCGACACCTGGTTACCAAGTCGCTGCTCGTGTCTGCCCTGGGCCTTCAAGAGTTGGCGCTCCACTAATCGTCTCGTATTTCGTAGATATAAGAATAGCTTTCGTCGGTAACTAGCGACCTCGTTACTCTTCCACCCGTTGTTCGTGTTGAGAAACGCGAGGTCCAGGGGTAACACCGGGTCCCGGTCATATAGGATGAAGAACGGAAGGTCTTTAAGGGCCTCGTGATAACACGAACGTTATGCGAATATTACTCGGGGAAGGTATAAGTCCTAGTCTTTTTGAGCCTCGCTGCCATACATCTTCGGCATCCCGATCAGTGTACCATTGAAGCGTTCGACTAGACCCTGCGTCTGAGGGTGATACGCAGCTCCAAACAACGTCTTGATCCCGAGTGTTTCGTAGAAGGATCGTGCCAAATTCGAGATGAAGTTGGATCCTTGGTCGCTCAGCAGTTTCTCGGGGACACCGTGCCGTGAGATCACTTCGTTCAGCATTATCTCCACGAACGTTACAGTGTCTAAGCGGGCCACAAGGAACGCTTCAACCCATCGAGTAGAGTAGTCGGCGAAGACGAGAATGAACTTGTTGCCTCGAGGAGTAGCCACTAGGGGACCTATGACATCCACTACTAGTAGAGAGAAATGTCCGGATAGTTCTTGTACTGGCATTCGCTGCATCCGGCCATTTCTCCAAGGACGCTAGCCTTTACCACTGCCGCGCACGGTACATTCTCGAACATATTCGGCCACATCCTTCTTCTAGCCGTGCCAGTAAGCGTGCTTGCGCACTTTGTCGAGCGTCTTAGTAACTCCGACATGCGCGGCAAGTACATCCTTATGACAGTGATGCAGTACGGTTGATATGAAAGGCAGGGGAATCACAGGTACTTCAAGAGTAGATGCGGGTCCGGCGCGAGCTTTCAAGTGTACACGAATCATGAGCACGCCATTCTTTACCGAGTGGTTAGGGGCCATCAGCAGGATCTTAGTGCGCATCTGAGGGTCCAGAGCTAGAGCTTTATCGCTTAGGAACGCTATCATAGCTAGGATCCAAGGTGTCCTCTTTTGTTCTTCCACGAAGCGAGTCTGTTGTAGTCCGAACACATCAACTAGATACACCAAGCGTTGGTCAGTAACTTCTTCTTCGTCGGGAGACGCTACGGGACCAGAGTCGCCCGCGTTCTCTGACAAGGGTTCCGAAGGGAGCAGTGTCGAGTCAAGAGGCGCAGTATCCCCGACTTCGACAGACCCGTCCGCATCATTGCGTAGCTCCGCCATAGAGATAGCATTGATGGTTTGGGTATGCAATCTAGACAGACTATCCACATGACCCATATAAGTATTGGGCTTGTGGAACACCTTGAAGCGCAACTGAGACAACTCCATGGCCCACCTAGCCAGCTTAGCGTTACTCGTGCGGTTAGTCTCGTTGAAGACCCACGTTAAGACTTTGGAATCCGTGTACAGGTCCATTCGGAGCGATCCAGGTAGCAGCGGAACTTGCGCGTGGCCCATACAATGCCCCTGCATTCGATCTCCGAAGTACCGTCCTCCTTATGGACCCAGTTCTTCTCAGAGCCTACTAGTAGTTTGCTCACATAGGCTACGACGCTCTCGCGCCCATCCACGGTTTCCATCAAGCACGCTCCCACAGCGAGTTTAGATAAGTCCACGTATAGATGAAAACGCTTTGAAAAGTCGGGATACACAAGGATAGGAGGTTCCACCAGCTTACGCTTTAGTTGCAGGAACCCGGCTTCGCAGTCGTCGCTCCAAAAGAATCGGTCTCCATTCATCTTGAGCCGTTCGATTGGGGTCGATATGGCCGCGTATCCCGGGATGTATCGCCTGAAGGTTCTAGGCAAACCCAGGAACGCTCTTACAGTGTGCAAGTCGTGAGGTCTTAGCACGTTCATTACTGATTTGACTTTCTCGGGGCTGGGCAAGATGCCAGAAAGAGTGACCATGTGTCCCAAGAACGCCACTTAATCACGAGCCCACTTACACTTCTTCATCTTGAGCTTGAACCCAGCAGATCGGAACCGTTCCAAGATTTGCTTTAGTCGCACTAGGTGAGTAGGAAAGTCTTCGCTGAAGACCACGCAGTCGTCGAGGTACACTAGACATATCCGCCACTTAAGTTCGACAAGTACAGTCTCCATCAGTCGCTCGAAGGCCGGTACGGCATTACACAGTCCGAACGGCATCACGAGCCACTCGAAGAGGCCATATTTTCAAGTGAAGGCAGTCTTACGAAGCCGCCCGGCCCGGCGAGACTCAGACTATGAACTGAAGAACTCACGATCTTCGGGTCTACTCGGTCATTAGCGCCTCTAGTACTACGACCGAAGTCGCCCAGGAGTCCGAACCCGGACTGGATCGAGTACTCAAGGAGGAGCTCAAGATCGACTTGGACGAGTCCAAATTGGGGAGCGAACAGAAGAGAATATTGACGAAGTTCCACCAACCGTTCAAGGACATGTTCGTCGAAACCTCGATGCGCCCCGGACGTACGAGCCTACTCGGGTTTTCTATCGATACTGGAGAGCACCCGCCCATAAAGCAACCCCCTTACCGAGTGTCCAAGGCGGAAGGAGACGTGATGGAGCCCGAAATACAAGAATACTTGAGGCAAGACTTCATGCGACCTTCTTCCAGCCCTTGGGCCAGCCCGGTGCTTATGATTCGCAAACCTGACGGCGGAATACGGTTCTGCATTGACTATCGAAGCCATCAAGGACCGCTATCCGATGCCGCTTATTGACGATATTCTAGATGTACTAGGAAATGCTAAACTGTTCTCTACAATGGACATAGCGTCCGGCTACAGGAACGTCCCGATGGTAGCTCCTAGCAGAAGCGCGGTCTCAGGGATCACCGTAACACTGGCCAATCTAGTACTTCTCTTGATAACAGCATCCTCGATAGAGGGGTCGCACACTTCCACGATCACTAGGTCGTTATACACCGTGCACAGAGTCGTAGCAACTTTATTGGAGTCATCCAATTCGGCAAGTCCTTCTACGAGGACGGGGGCATAGTCAACTAGTTGACCTTGAATCTCCGCGACCACTAGAGCTTGTCCACCAGGGCGGAGTCGAATGGTAGATGAGACGCGAGACAGGTAGGATTCCTCCACTGGAGGAGATTCCAAAAATGAACACCTCACCCATGTCTTTTAGCGTAACCGTACTCTCATCCAAGTCTACCACGGCGCGGAAGTCCTTGAGAGCGTTGCTGCCCAGGATGGCGTCGACGTGTAGCTTAGGTACGACGGCAAACGGTATTCGCCTCTCGACGAAGCCCAACGTCACAGGCAAGTAGATTACTCCTTCGATATCGAGCGTAGATCCGGACACACCGTTCAGACTACCAATGTATGGTTGGAAAGGGAAGTTAGTCAAGCAGAGACGCTTCAATACACGCCGGTGCACTAGGCACGCTACGGCCCCAGAGTCGATAATAGGTCGGTCGGGAGGTTCTCGATAACCCCCCCCCACCCACGATAGAGCTTCCACACACCCCACTGATCCGATCACCCGCGTGGCGAGGGGGACGACCCCTTCTTCCTCTTCAGCTGACCAATTCCTTGTAGTGCTCGGTACTTCCACCAGGCCCGGCTTGGGGCGGGGTTCCGGAGCGTCAGCGACGACGTTTACGTAGCCGTATAACCCGTTTTCCTTATCTTGGGAAGAACAGTTCGGTCCAAGAGCTTCGGTACGGTCGTTGAGCAGAGAGAAACAGTCGAAACTGACTTGCTTTGGCTTTGGTGAGTACATAGGACCACCAACGACAGAGTCGGCAGGGTGAACTCCTCTCGAGGATTTTCAAGCGTAGTTGATCAGCATCCTTCTCGTAGAGGTTCGACATCCTTTTAATTAGTAACTCCATCAACCGCGAGTGAGCGGGAGCAGCGTGGCGCTCGAGTAAGTCCTCGGTCCTGGTTAGAAGGTCTTGGTGCTCAGTGGGGGGGGGGCGGGGAGTTATTTTTTCCTCTCTTCTTCTTGCGATTCTTCATCAATACACCCTTCGCACCAGCCACCTCCACTAGAAGCTTCAGCCTTTACGAGGAAGTATACTACTCGCCGCACCACGGCACGCCAAGGGTCAGGCACGATACCTCGCGAGTCGCGCAAGTCGTACTCGGTTTCGCCGAGGTCTGAGGGTCTCTCTGGAGAACTTCCCAGTGCCAGCGTGATATTATCTTCCACTACGGAGGGGTCCACGGGACACACTTCTCCCGGCAGAGGCGGTATCTTCAGCTCCGGGAAGTACACTACCGTTTTAGGCACACCCTGCCACGAGAACCTCTTCGTCGAGGTCCCACCTGTAGTGGGCCACGCCATTACATAGGTAGGTAGATTTATATTACAAAAGCAGGTGCAGCAGCACACGGCTAGCGTGTGCTGAACTGCCGTCATCCTATTGGTTGATATATGGGGAGCCATACCCATTATCAGCCAATAAGCGTTTGACGTGTATTTGAGTGGTCAGGGCAAGCGTCGAGTTCCGCCAGCGCTCACGCTTTCTCGCGTGAAGCTGCCCTGGACCTAAATAAAAATCAGAGTTGATTTTCCTTCAGACTAAGCACTTGGTTTCACTATCGCGGAACTTGCACGCTTCCTCATGATTACGTGTAAGCTAGTAACGGACACTCTAGGCCCGTTACATCTGGTAGCACTTTGTAGTCCTTCCCATGACCAAGTTCACAATGAGCCAAGGCCAGACGTCTGAAGCTTCAGGGTCAACCCTGGAGCATGCTGCTTTCACTCATCTCACTCGTGTCGAGTGGGAAGCCTTTCACCGCCTTGCGGCGGTGTCCGGTGAGGCTGTTGTCGCGTCGCTGCTGAGCTCAGCGACTCCCGATCAACAACGTCAAGCAGCTCAAGAGTTCATGGAACGCGAGCTCGCCGACGCGAATCGGCGAGCGACAACTCCCTCGCGTTCCTCGAGGAATGACATCGTCAAGTTGGAAACGTCAACCTACTCCGGTGAAGGAGCGAATCGCCTTCCGTTGAATCGCTGGTTCCGCGAAGTCGACATCGCTATCGCCTCGAAGATGATCGAGGCGCAAGGAGCGAAAGTTAACTTCTTACTTTCCCGACTGGCCGGGAAAGCCAAGGAGTGGGCACTCGGCAAACTGGTCGTAAACAACGATGCGTTCTCCACCCTGGAGGCCCTTTAGAGTGATCTTCGTCTCGCCTTCGAGCCTCCACAAGGCGAGTCCCGAGTGCGCCCAGAGTTCTTCGCTCTGCGACAAGGCAAGATGACCATGCGCGACTACGTCCAGAAGACACGCCACCTCGCGTCCTGCATCGTCACCAATCAGATTGACATGGCATCTCAAGTCCACGTCTTCGTGTTCGGCATGCGTGAAGGCATGACGCGATACTGTCTGACTCGAGCGGAACCCTCCTCACTCGAGGAGGCATTGCTCTCGCACTTCGTGAAGACTACGTGGTGGCGGCGTCGTACGCGCGGGCAATGTCCGCGGAAGCTCAAGAGTCAGCTCCGGAGCCGATGGAGATCGACGCGATTGACGCGTCGAGCAACCGCCGTCGTGCAGTCCCTCGCGCGAATGGTGGTCGTCCCAGTCGATCCCTCACTTGCTTCCGCTGTCGGAAGGTTGGACATCGCGCGGCTGAGTGCCGCGCGCCCGCGCCAGTACTCACGCATACTGTCGATGCCTCTCCTACCGATCAGCCAAAAAACGGTCAGGGCCAGTAGGTGCGGGGCGCCCTACTGGCTGGAATGGAGGTCCGGGTCCCCCGGTGGCAACCCAACCTTCTAGCCCTCGCGTGCTACACGCACACTTCAATGCCACCACAGCGTCGGGCGACTCAAGACTGATCATCACCAGCCTCCATGTCGCCGGCGCCCGACGTCCACTACGCGCGCTTGTGAGCTCAGGAGCGACAAACAACTTTTTCCGTGAGTCGTGTTTGTCGACGCTACCCAGCGAAATCGCTGTCCGCAACGGTCGCGGACAGGTTGTAGTCAAGCTTGCTGACGGAAGCCGCGCCACGTCGCGCGGCGCGAGATTACGTTGCCGTACACTTTCGACGGCTTTCGCAGCAATGACGACTTCCTCGTGATTGAGATGAACTACGCATTCGATGGCATCCTGGGCATCCCGTGGTTGTCACGGTATCAACCAGAGATTGACTGGTTGGCCCGCTCGGTTAAACACCGCAGCGGTTTCGACGTGAGCGAGGTGTTCACCTCCTCACTCGAGGAGGCATTTGCTCTCGCACTTCGTGAAGACTACGTGGTGGCGGCGTCGTACGCGCGGGCAATGTCCGCGGAAGCTCAAGAGTCAGCTCCGGAGCCGATGGAGATCGACGCGATTGACGCGTCGAACAACCGCCGTCGTGCAGTCCCTCGCGCGAATGGTGGTCGTCCCAGTCGATCCCTCACTTGCTTCCGCTGTCGGAAGGTTGGATATCGCGCGGCTGAGTGCCGCGCGCCCGCGCCAGTACTCACGCATACTGTCGATGCCTCTCCTACCGATCAGCCAAAAAACGGTCAGGGCCAGTAGGTGCGGGGCGCCCTACTGGCTGGAATGGAGGTCCGGGTCCCCCGGTGGCAACCCAACCTTCTAGCCCTCGCGTGCTACACGCACACTTCAATGTCACCACAGCGTCGGGCGACTCAAGACTGATCATCATCAGCCTCCATGTCGCCGGCGCCCGACGTCCACTACGCGCGCTTGTGGACTCAGGAGCGACAAATAACTTCTTCCGTGAGTCGTGTTTGTCGACGCTACCCAGCGAAATCACTGTCCGCAACGGTCGCGGACAGGTTGTAGTCAAGCTTGCTGACGGAAAGCCGCGCCACGTTGCGCGGCGCGAGATTACGATGCCGTACACTTTCGACGGCTTTCGCAGCAATGACGACTTCCTCGTGATTGAGATGAACTACGCATTCGATTGCATCCTGGGCATCCCGTGGTTGTCACGGTATCAACCAGAGATTGTCTGGTTGGCCCGCTCGGTTAAGTACCGCAGCGGTTTCGACGTGAGCGAGGTGTTCACCCACCTCCTGGTTGCCCAGAAGGACTGGCCCCACGTCACCGTCGTGGACCGGTCGTCCACGGCGCAGACTGTACACAGAGTGAGCGATGGCCCTCTCTGCACGGCTTGCGCAGTGCTGTTGCACGAAGGCTCCTCGCCGCGAGGCGAGGGCAAGAACACGATGGCGGTCGAGCAGGGGCTCCCGCAATACGAGCAAGCGGTCGAGCATGGGTTCCCGCAGCGCACAACTGCGGTCGAGCATGGGTTCCCGCGGCGCACCACAGCGGTCGAGCATGAGTTCCCGCAGCACAATATGGCGGTCGAGCATGGGTTCCCGCAATGCAACACGGCGGTCGAGCAGTCAAGGCTCCCGTCACCCGAGCCGGTGGTCGAGCAGTTGGAGCTCCCGCCGAACGACCACGCGGTCAAGCAGTGGCCCCCGCGTGTGACCGGCACAGTCGAGAGTGAGCTTCAGTGCCTAGAGCGGGGTGATACATCGTCCAGCGAGAGCGATTCTTCCTCCTCGAGTACACACTCGAAGCGCCGGGCAAAGAAGTCGAAGCGCCGTCATTTGAAGCCACGACGTGAAACTGCACCGAACGGCATCTCACAGACGGAGTCGGTCTGTGTCATTGAGCACGTGGACGACGGCATGGGCCGTCAGCGCACCGTCGATCTTGCGTGTCCACCTCGCGACGCTCAATCGATCACCCGGCTTCCAGGTCTCTCCTGGAAGAACTTCCTTCGTGGTCTCAAGGTTGGTGAGGTTGAGCAGGTCTGCCTGATCACAGACACTTCGTCTACGCCACTCGAAGGGAACACCGTCAGTGATGACGACGGATCCACCCGTCCCAAGAGCGCCGAACCGAAGTCCGCTCGCGAGGAGCGATTCGCAGCGCAGTCCTGGGAGTCCTTGCGCGAGTCTGGTAATCCAGTGTACGAGACCGTCCGCGAATACGCGGACGTCTTCCCCGATAAGATTCCAGCCGAACTGCCTGCCGATCGAGGCGTCCGCCACGAGATCGATCTCGCGCCCGGTTCGAAGTACTGTGTGACGCGGCAGTGGCCGCTGCCGCGAGACCAAGTCAAGGCCATCGACGACTTGTTCGAGAATCGCCGTAAAGCGGGTCACGTGCGTGAGAGTGTCTCTCCACATTCGAGCCCAACGTTCTGTGTGAAGAAGGCCACAGGCGGATGGCGCATAGCTCATGCCTTTAACAAGTTGAATGATGCGACCATCCCCGCGCAAACCCCAATTCCCCGGAAGGACATGGTGCTCGATACCATGGCGGGCAGTGTCGTCTTCAGCGCCATCGACTTGACCGATGGATTCTATCAGATCTTGATGAGACCGAGCGACATCCCCCTGACAGCGGTCAGCACCCCCAGCGGTATGCTCTGGGGGTGGCTTGTGATGCTACAAGGCTTGAAGAATGCTCCCGCCACGTTCAATCGCATGGTCTCCCATGTGCTGCGTCCGCTTCGAGACTTTGCACCGAGCTACTTCGACGACATCTTCGTGCACAGCCGCGCTGAGGGTGGTCTCACCGCGATAGAAGTCCACTTGAGGCACTTAAAACAGGTCTTCCAAGTGATGCGCGAGAACAAGTTGTACGCGAACCTGAAGAAGTGTATCTTCTGCGCGCCGGAGATTCCGGTGCTGGGCTGCTTCGTGGGCAAGGACGGCGTTCGCGCCGACCCGGAGAAGGTGTCCTCTATCTGCGCATGGCCGACACTAAAGAACCCCACTGAGTTTTGCGTCAGTGGTTGGGGCTAGCAAATTATCTCCACAAGTACACGAAGAATTACGCCGGATTGATCCAGCCCCTCTCATCACTCCTGAAGAAAGATACCACATGGGTCTGGTCACCCGCGCACCAAGCCGCCTTCGACTCAGTGAAGAAGAGCCTTGCTGAGGCGCCGATCCTAGCTCTTCCCGACGACTCGAAACCATATCACGTCGTTTGCGACGCGAGCGACTTTGCCATCGGCTGTGCGCTGATGCAGCTTGACGACGAAGGACGTGAACGGGTCGTCAGCTATCAGTCTCGACAGATGAAGCCAGCGGAGCGCAGCTATCCTGTCCACGACAAGGAGCTTCTCGCGATGCGCTACGCTCTGATTAAATTCAGAGTGTACTTACTCGGCGAGCAAACCTTCGCAGTGTATACCGATCACGCATCGGTAAGGACAGCGATGAAGAGCCCTCATCTTTCCCAGCGAATGGCTCGCTGGTTGTCGTTCTTCTCCGAGTATAATTTCGTGGTTCACTACAAACCCGGCAAGAACAACTTCCTTGCAGATGCTCTGTCTCGTCGTCCAGATTACGACCCACGCGATTCGCTGGGTCGACAACCGCTGCATGATGAAGACGACGAAGACAACTGTGCTATGTGCTTGGCGTCGAGATTGAACCTGACGAGCGTGTCTTCAGAAACCCCACTCCGCGACGAAATCCGGACTGCGTATGAATTCGATCCGGTCTATTCGAGTATTCTGGAACATCTCCGCTCGCCCAGTGAAAAGCCACTGAGTGCTTTGTCCCGCTCCACACGCCATCAGATCGATAGGTATCGGATTGCAGACGGGCTGTTAACGTACAGCATCGATCGCTTCGATGCTTCGCGTGTAGTGGTTCCCAACGATCCTGACTTGCGCTCGCGGATCATCCACGAGTTCCACGATATCCCCCTTGGCGCTCACTTGGGCCGTGAGAAGACATTCGCCGCAGTGTCGCGCGACTTTTACTGGCCCCACATGTATAAGTGGGTGCGCAAGTGGGTGAGGACCTGCGAGATCTGCCAACGCGTGAAACCGTCCGCGTCATCGCAGGCTCCCCTGCGTCCCTTACCAGTGTCCACCGAGGCATGGCGCTCGGTGTCGATGGACTTCGTCTTTGGCCTCCCACCCGACTCCGCCGGGCGCTCCGGTGTCCTGGTATTCGTCGACAGGTTCAGCAAGATGGTTCACCTCATCCCGGTCGCGGATACGATCACCGCGGCCGATACCGCGGTGCACTTCGTGGATGCAGTCTTCCGTCATCATGGCATGCCCGAGTCCATTGTTTCGGACCGCGATCCGCGGTTCACGTCTGCTTTCTGGACGAAGCTCTTCGAGCTATCAGGGACAAAGCTGCTGATGTCGACGGCCGCTCATCCGGAGACGGATGGCCAAACCGAGCGAGTTAATCGCGTCCTTGAGGACGTACTTCGCAGCTATGCGACGTCGTTTACGAGCTGGAGCTCGTTCCTTCCGCTTGCTGAGTTCGCGCTGAACAACGCGGTTCACGCGTCGACTGGCTTGACTCCTTTCTTCGTCAACAACGCTCGGCACCCTCGCGTTCCAGCTCTCCTCGCCGTGGGCCGTCCCACGGCGCCGTGTGGCTCCACTCTGGGTGGGGGTGAAAGAGGCGACAACCATTTTGTGACAGCTCCGGTTTTGAGCCCACAACCGGTTACCATACCGGTTGCCGACAAGCCTTCTACGCCAACACCGGTAATGGACCCTCAACCGGTTTCCATACCGGTTGCCGACTCCTCCTCGAGTAGCCTCATCTTCAGCGACTGTTAACGCAGTGACACACGCCCAGGCCAGGAAGGCCCTGACGACTCCCCGCGACGCAGTGTCCCCTCTCGCCTCGTGGACGAATCGTGCCCTGATCAGTCCTGGCACCGCTAACGCGGTGTCTCCATCAGCGAACTACGCGCCAAAGCAACCGGCACATCCGGCTGATAACACCGCTGTCTCAGACTTCCTTCTCCAGCGCCAAGCAGTCACCCGATACGTCCGCGACGCGCTGCAGACGGCGGTCGACAAGCAGAAGGAAAACGCGGACAAGCGCGGCCGCAAACACACAGTAAAGTTTGCGACAGGAGATCGAGTGCTCCTGTCGACTTCAGGAATCAGAGACTCTGCCGTCACCAACCTCGGCGCGAGTAAACTCGCACCGCGCTTTATTGGGCCATTTACGGTGACTAAGGTTATTGGCGAGGCTTACACACTGGATATCCCCACGTCGCTGCGACTACATCCGACGTTCTACGTCGGACGACTCAAGCAATACCTGCCCGCTACGATTGCTTCTTCGACTCAGTCTCCTGAGCCGCCGGCGCATATAGCGGCCGCCCCGCCCGACGCGCGCGCCGAGCCATCGCGCCATTCACACCAGGCGCCTGCTCCACCGTCCCGCTCTGCAGACTACCATGTACCGCGCGCTCAAGAAGCCTCACGCGCGCCAAGAGTTCCCGATTCGACTGACGAGTCTCAGTCGCAGTCCTCACGGCCTTTGCAGCCCCGTCCTGGGCCTCCTCCGCCTCCTGATACGCCGTCCAGAAGCTCCCCGCGAGATCTTCCTCGCGGCTCCCAACCAGAACGTCAGTCGTATCACCGGGACGGTCCCCCGCCGATTGTCGACTCAGCTGGCGAGATCCGCTGGATAGTCGAGAAGATTGTCGATCACAAAGACCCGCCCCGTCGGACGGGGCAGCGCCATGTGTCCACCAGTCGCACGGCTCCCGCTGCGCGCCGCTATAGGGTACGATGGCTTGGCTTTCCGGCGGACCAAGATACGTGGGAGCCCCGCGCGAATCTCCTTCGCGATGTCCCGGATGTGATCCAAGAGTACGACTCCAGTCTTCCTGCGCCGGAGAGCGCCGCGAATAATCACGCGGCGGCCGAGAACGAGATCTCCAGTCTGCACGACCACGCGAACGTGATCGAGGACGACGCTGCTGGCGATCGCGCGAGCTCGACCGAGAACGACGACCCGAGTTTTCGTAATCCCAACGGAGCGGCGGAGATGCGCTTCGTCGAGATGAGTGTCGGCGCGAGCCGGCGCGACTAGCGGCGCTGGCCTTTTCGGACAGCGAGCGACGGTAACGCTGGATCCAGGCATTCTCGCGATCACTGAGCGGATGCTCGGCGACATGGGCTCTCCACTCGACCGTAGTCGGGCGAGACGACACACACCTCCTGCAGCCTTCAGCAACTCGCACGTAGCAGATGCGGTCGTCCGCGTTCCAAGCGCTGTCGCAGATTCGTACGCGCAGCTCGCCCAAGGAATGGCCCCCGATGATTTCTTCCCGGTATGCGATCCAGTCGACGAGATTCTCTTCCTGCGCTTGCGTCCGGTTCCAGCGCCGGATGAAGGCGCACCACGACTCCTGCAGCGCACTGTGGTCGACGCCGTCCACCGGCTTCTGGCGCAGCGCACGAAAACGCCGGAAGAGGTCCTTCATCTCGTCCAGAGACTCCGGATCTTGCGCTCCGGAGATGTCATACAGGGGCCAGGGTCTCAGGCCTCGTTCATCACGTGGGTGCCGCGTGCCGCGGTCGTCTCGCTCGTCAGCGACGTCGCCGTCGCTGGAATCTGCTGCTGTTGCTGTTCCATCGTCCGCTCCTCTTGTCTGCTGTGCAAGTCGTGTTGTACTTCTCCTGCGTGGCGCAGGATCTG
Source organism: Phytophthora infestans T30-4 (assembly GCF_000142945.1). Lineage (NCBI taxonomy): Eukaryota > Oomycota > Peronosporomycetes > Peronosporales > Peronosporaceae > Phytophthora > Phytophthora infestans. Next base: position 3,843,185 of record NW_003303754.1, read on the forward strand.
TCTCGTCCCGCCTCGTTCGTTCCTGTTGGCCACGATTTTCTTCTCGTTTCCCTTTTGATTGATTTGTTCCCCGCCCGTCGCTTATGTTGCGTAAGTGCAACTTAAAGAGGGGGGGGGGTGATGTAGTGGGCCACGCCATTACATAAGTAGGTAGATTTATATTACAAAAGTAGGTGCAGCAGCACACGGCTAGCGTGTGCTGAACTGCCGTCATCCTATTGGTTGATATATGGGGAGCCAGACCCATTATCAGCCAATAAGGGTTTGACGTGTATTTGAGTGGTCAGGGCAAGCTGCCCTGGACCTAAATAAAAATCAGAGTTGATTTTCCTTCAGACTAAGCACTTGGTTTCACTATTGCGGAACTTGCACGCTTCCTCATTATTACGTGTAAGCTAGTAACGGACACTCTAGGCCCGTTACACCACCCCCTTCGTCTCGGTAATCGGATTTGTCCGAAGTCACAGAGTTGATACGATTTCTCTTTGAAGTTACGGCTGGCGCACTTCGCTTCTCCGGATGAGGCCAGCGGCTTTTGGGAACCATTCCAACCGGTACTCCGGAGTAGATAGCCGACCGGGGGAATAATCTCGGGTTCTCGCTAGTTTCTCTTCGTGAATGTCAAGCAGGCCACTCAGTTCGGCAAGAGATAACTCCTTCGACTGTTTCACATTCTCGACCAACCGGCGCTTTTGTTCTACCTCATCAAGAGGGAGCAGTCGGACTTCGAGTTCTTTGTCGTACTCTTCCTTCACTTCGGCCAGCCCATAGGGCTCTCCGTCTTCCAAACCATTCAGTTTTCCATGGTAAGCACTCTCGCGAAGGAAGGCCCCTTATCGGGTTCACCCTTGGCCGAACTGGTACGGACAACGTCCTCAGAGTCTTCTCTGGAGGAGTCGTTCCTTCCGGGAGGCGTCACGTCTTCCTTCCTCCCGCGTGGTTCTATCCTCGAGACGGGGACACTACCTTCTGTAGTTCCACACTCCTCTCGGGGTGGGCTTTCGAGTACCTCCGTCACGTCTTGGGGTTATTCTTCCTGTATCCGGTGGTCGTTAGGTTCACTCTTTTCCTCATCGGGGTTTAGCACACTCGAAACCACACTCTTGTGGTGGGTAGGCGTCGTCGGGTAGTCTTGTTCCGCCGAGGCCACCTGAGGTCGCGGCCCTTCCGTTTCCCCTTCCTTGCTTAGTCCTCTTTTCATTGCTTCGCTCTCACTTGGCCATCTCTCGTAACCACTCATTGGTTCGCATTACAGCGTTAGTCAATGTTCGCGGCTATCGAAGGACCGTCCCATACGGGTCCCGAGCCTACCTCTGTCACAAACGTCTCTTGCTCCATCCTCCAACTGCCGTCAGTATTTGGGACTTTCGACACCCCGTTCCACACGGTAACCGTATATCTGTCATTCACAAGCAATAGCTGCTCTTCAGCTCTCGTCATATGGCGGTTGCTCACGCTCGTTTCATTTCTTTCCAGTAAGGCGGAATTCATCCCACCTCCAACGGGACACACTTCATACCTCTTGGCCGACTCCTCCGTAGAGCACAAAGTGTTCCCATTTGTGTCGATTCATAGACAAGAGGAAGGAGCGACGTTCCCTTCCCCTCCCTCGCGCCCCCATCATTGCTGGTTGGGCGCTTGTCCTAGGACAGGTCCCGCCGTTGCCCCGGTCGGAGCGCCAAGTCGTTTCAGCGACGTCTTGAGAGAAAATTCTGCCAGCATGTGACCCGATTCATCACACAAGAAGCACTTGCGACCGTTCCTCCACTGAGTGTTTCGGAATCCGCTAGGAGGGTCACGCTCACACTCGGGACCGATGTGGCCCACTCCCTTACAGTGAGGACAGGTGACTTTGCCGTGACGACAGTGAATTCGACTACACCCCAGAGTGTGACATCGACCGCACACAAGAAGAACATTTTGAGTGCGCAAGTCCGGTCCCACACGAACACCCCTGATACGCGTAATAGGAAGCGTTTCGGTAGGTTGATAATGCAGAGAAGTGCTCGGATCAGGAGGAGAGCAGGCTGCAGCCAGACTCATCGCCGGAGTAGCATAGGCGGCCGCCAAGGAACGATCCATCAACTGCTGCTGTTGTTGAAGCTGCTGCTGCTGCTGTTGAGCGAGTAGATTCTGCGCCTGCTGCATCATGTTCGTCATGCGTTCGAGGACAGCGCTCTCTTGGGAAGCTCTAGGGGACGGAACATTATCGAACTCGGAGTCATCTTCGACGGGACGATGCATATTCTTGAGGAGCAACATGGCCACAGCCGCAGAGGTGGCGTCGATAATGGTCGTGGTAAGAGCGTTCCTCAAATTTCGGTTCGAAGTCCAGACAAGAAGTACTGGTAACGCTTTTAAGGATTGTAGCACTGTACATCATTGCAGAGGCTCGAAATCATGTCACCCCACACTTCGGCGGGCATTCCTCGGGGTCGTTTAGTGTTCTTAAGGTTCCCAATCAGTTGCAACGGAGTTTGACTGATGAACTGGTTGTGTAACCGAGCTCTCAGGGCCTCAAAGCTGTTGATGCCCAAGCACATCCGCCAATCTTCGCCGACCTTGCCCTGCAAGCGCTCCTGGAAAGCACTGAGTCGTAGAGGTTCATCCAACCCGATTGAGGCGTTCTGGAAGGCCTCCAAGAATGATCGTGCCTTTTCTACCGACGCTCCTTCCGAGTAGAACGGCCGAAGCAAACAGATAGGATGTTAGTGGGCACACTGGCCACTAGTCGTTGAAGGCGGGTTACCATACGTCGGCGAAGCGTAGTAGGAGTTACTTCCATACCCCCATAGGCAACACCTTGATGGACCCCGGCAGGGTCCGTAGTTTCCCCGTTTCCTCGGGAAGATCCGGTTATTCCCGCAGGGCCGACCCCGTACCCCACTGGTGGTCGAAGTTCGAGACCTCGTGTCTTGCGTAGGGATTCGAACGGTAGGAGCTGAGGCGTGAGAGGGAGCACTCTGAGGTGCGGGAACCGTTACTGCAGAAACGTTCCCCACGCCACCTCGTAAGCCACCAGAGGGTGGGAGACCCTAACGAGGAGCGTTAGATGACCTCTGATAAATATTTTTTCGCCGGGGAAGCACGTCCACTGCCCTCAAGGACGGTCGGTAGAGAGAAGAACGGGTTGAAATCCTGCCCATACGTCGTAGTCGGGGTTCGGATGGTGAAACCTTGGTACGACGGGATTGCAGTCCTTACTCGAGTCATTGGAGGGGGAATCCCCACGAGACTGTTTCCCCTGGTTCTCTCCATAGCGGCCGCAATCTCAGGAGGAGCCACGGACCTCAACCAGTTGAGGGAGCTGAGCCAACCTTGCACCGTATCCCGGCCGCCCCCGCCGTCCAGGTTCAGCATCGGGCCCAATTTTTCCGTAGTGAAGGTCGCAGAGACCCGGAGCCTAAAGCGTCCGCGGGTGGCTCGACACCAGTACTACACCTTTGCCAATCCAAACTGGTAGTAGTGTAAACCAAAACGGAGTGTCCCTTATTTAGAAATTTATTTTTTAAAAAATTTAATAAATCCCCAAAATTAATCCAGACCAATGCGGATTTAGTGTAAAGCAAAATGATGATATATTTTGTTCGATGGTCGCCTCGATAACAGTATCTTGTCTTCTACAGTACTTAAAGTACTGCACATACACCACGTACATTACATTAGTGCATTGGCTATAGCCACGAGCGCCCCGCACCGGACGCCGTTAGAAGTGTAGAACTCTTCTTAACGCTGACCATTCGGGCAAGCAGCCCCAACACGAGCGCTTGATGGCACGTCAATCGCTGAGCGCCGTTTTTGAGAAGGAAACTCAGAGCTGCAACCCTTTCTCCTTCCATTCCCCACGGTCTGCAAGCGCAGCCCAAAGCTCTCATCCTTGATGTACTCTGTCTAATTGGGTTGCTGGCCGTCTTGGTCCCTCTATCGATGATTATGCAGGCTGTACAAGCTGAGAGGTCACTGTGTGCACCCACACTCTGGTGTTCTGGCGCCCATACGCAGCTTTCACGCCCCCTTACATCTTTGTGTGTACCCCAGTCCGCAGCGCGCCCGTAGTTCGTATTGCTGGATGTGTCACTCGCGTTCTTGCCAGTTTGCACTACACTAAATCTACATTGCTCTAAAAACTAATTTTGTAAAATTATTCCTCAAATTTAGATGTTACTTCGGTTACTTCACTCCGTTTTGGTTTACACTACCACCAGTTTGGATTGGCAAAGGTGTAGAGCTGTTCCCTCCAAGTCGGTTAGCGGCTTGGCCCACGATGTTCTGCACGTTTTGGAGGCCTTGCGTAGTCGACAGACTGGGTCGCATCCTCGAAGGTAGACTCCCAGTCTGACCTTCTTCTCACTGCACTGAATCGATAACGGCGACTTAAGTTACAGTGTACTTAGTTCATGGTATCCAGTTGAACCCATCTACATGTTGACGCAAATGCCAACAAACCCAAACTTGTACATCTGACGTGGAAGACGACTTCATCGAGTATCTCGAGCTCGTCGATCAGTACAAAGCCACCGGAGGTCCCATGACCTTTGCCGAGTTCGCCTTCTCCCGGCCAGACGACTTCTCCCAAGCCATGGGTGCCTCGCGCGATGGCCGTTGCGCCTTCCGTGTCCTGCATCGCGCTGTCGATGCCCTTGGTACACCAGACTGGTAATCGGAGGCTGCTGTCGATGAGTTGTACCTTGTGCGTGCTGAAACTGAGATTCCCATGACGTCTGCCGATGTTGTGTGGTCAGCACTATGTACCTTTATTCGGAAGTCCAACCGCGCTGCCCGTACCGCTGGTCGCGCCGAGATCTGCGAAGACGCGATTGGTGTGAACCAAAACCAGTATCGCCTGGACGGCGTCCAGGCTTGCATTGGTCTGGATTAGCTGCTGCTGGTGCCTGGTGTGTACGTGTCCGCAGGCGTCCTTCCAGGCCCTGAGCGTACGTCGCACGCGTTCATGCTGCAGGTGACAACGCACGGTCGTTTCGTCTCTGACGACAGCGTCGTTCTGATGCGGCTGCTGGAATGTGCATTTTCGTGGCTGACAAGGGTGCGGTTCGTTCGACGCGTTCTGATTCGCTAAAATGCTGGTCCCGACGAAACGTAGGCTAACTTGAAAAAATGCACGATTTCTTGATCAGTGTATTTCTTGAGCTTGTGCCTGGAACTTGAAGATAATTTTTGAAGCATGTAAATCTTGAATATTCCACTGGAATTTGAGTATTATCTCGGTAAAAATGCGTCAATCTCGAGTTTTGAGTTGCCGCCGTGTCCGTTCACGCACACTGTCGTCCTTGAGTAATTGTCGCCGTCGTTTTCTTGATCTATTGGGCGTCTTCGCTTCATACGCTTGAATTAAGCCTGTCACTTGGTGTAGGTTCTCAAGTGGCTCCCAAGTCGCTTTTGCCTCGCCCACCCACTGAATGAGGTACTGTTCGGCTCTTTTACGGTAGGGCTTGTTGCTTTCACGAGCTTGCCAACATTGCCGTCGTGTAGAATTACCTCTTGAGGTCGCGAGAGTCGAGTTGGGAACTGGTATGACTTGAGCGAGCCGGTGTTGAAGATAGAATGGAGCTTGAGTCCGGGCGATAAGTTGATCTAGTACGCGTGTCGATGTACCTTGCGCATGACGGAGTATTGTCCAATCCACATGGAGCCGAGTTTGCGTGAGTTAGGGAGCCCCGTGTGTGCCGTGTCCAGATTCTTGGTACTAAGGTACACTTGATCGCCAACGTTGAACTCTTGCTCCTTGCGCCTACGGTCGTACACGTCGATCATCCTAGCCTGAGCTTCTTCTAATGCATTTTGACACTGGCGAAGCGCGGCTGCTTGATGTTCCATAAACAGAGCGCCTTGACGTCATCTTCCGAGCAATCCTCTTCGACTTGATTCGGCAACAGCAGCGAGGGGGTAGTGCGGGACGAAGCCAATGTCGACTTCGAATGGCGACATCTTGATGCTAGCGTTGACGGCTGAGTTGATGGCAAACTCTGCATTCGCAAGGTGCACATCTCATTCATCCTGTCGCGCGGATACGAAACAGCGGAGGTACTCTTCTAGTGTCCGGTTCATCCTCTCTGTTTGACCATCACCTTGCGCTCGCTATGCTACTGCCCTCTTGCGTTTGGTGCCCATATTGTCGAAAACTTGGCTCCAGAATCCAGAGACGAACTTGGTATCCCTTTCCGGCACAATGTCTTGCGGCAGACCGTGAAGCTTCCAGATGTTGCCGATGAACAGTGTCATGACCTCTTGAGCAGAAACCGTCTTCGTCGTCGCGATGAAACGCGAACGCTTGGTCAACCGATCCACAACAACCCAAACGAGTTCTTCCCACTCTTCGTGTCCGGTAAGTCCGTGATGAAATCCATTGAAATCGAACGCCATCGTTCTTCCGGAATCTGTAGAGGCTCCAACTTCCCATCCGCGGCCAATACCAGTCAGCACGTAGCTTCATGTACGTGCGATCCGTGCTGGGATGACCACCGTAATTGGAATCGTGTACTTCAGCGATAAAACGATGTTTCAGCGCTACCACGTTCGGGACAACGATCCGAGGTTTTTCGTCAGTCGCTCCTTGATACCAGAGTAAGTTCTTCTCCTTGAAGAAAGGCTTGTACTGTTTTTCAGATACACCACAAAAGCCTGATGTCGTACCACGCCGCTCTATCGCGCGTCGAATCTACTGAATGACTTTGTCTTTTGTATACCCGCTGATAACGGACTTGATAAGGTCGTTCGTAGGTCGAATTTCCGCAACGCGAAGCTGGTAACTCGTCTTGTTGATACTTGGAACAAGTAAATCATGGAACTCGTTTATTTCAGGCTTGAGATCCGGTCTTCGACTCAAGGCGTCCGCAATACCACCCAGTTTCTCACGTACTCCAGGTAAGTACGTGAAAACTGGGTGGTATTTGGCGAGGATGTCGTACCACCGAGCTTACCGTCGATTTGCCATCTTCTGCTAGAAAATGTCCTCGAGTGACTTTGGTCCGTCTCGATCATTACTGGTCTAAACAATACAATCGAAACGCTGGTAAAGCATTGACAATTGCAAGAAGTTTCTGCTGTTGCGTCGGATACTTGAGCTCCGCTGATTTCATCTTCCAGCTGGTGTATACGATTGGTCGCTCGACCCCATCGACGAATTGGAACAACACACCACCCACCGCAAAATGCCTTGCATTCGTACGTAAGTGCATCGGTGACGTGAAATCAGGTAATTGCAGCACCGGCGTATCTGCGACTCGTCGCTTCAGATCCTTGAAGCTCTTCCGTTGCACTGCGTTGAGCGTATGTAACGGGCCAGGTATTTACTGTGTTACTTGCTTACACTATAGTGTTGAGGAAGCTCGCAATAGGACGACTGAGTCTTAGGTTTAGCAAAAAATCAACTCTGACTTTATTTTTAGGACCAAGGCCACAGCCCTGGCCACTCAAATACACGTCATAGTCCAATTGACTGATAGTGGGTCTGGCTACCCATATATCAGCCAATGACATGACAGCATTTCAGCACATGCTAGTCGTGTGCCGATGCATCTACTTATGTAAAGAAATCTACCTACTTATGTAATGGAGGGGCCCATTACAGCGTAATCTTCGAATTGCGTTATTACTTCTTTTTCAATAGCGTAAACAGCGGTGTTGTCAGCTCAGCGTACAGCTCGCAGAATCGCTGGACGTATCCGGTCAAACTGTGGAAGCAGTGAAGATGCTCTTGGGCCTTGGTACTGGCCAATTTTAGATTGTCAGCACCTTTTCTGGGTCGATGCGAGCTTCGTTCTTACCAATATAATCACCAAGACGGGATCTCTTCAGCGCAGAACACATACTTGGACAACTTCGCATACAGCTTGTTCTCCTTCAGAATCCCCAACACGTCACGCAGAGCTTGCAAGGTGTTCGCCAATGTTCTTTGACTTTGTAAACACGTAGATGTCATCGTAAATGATCTAGTGTGCGACAACCCCTTGAGCAACGACGATGTCAAACGATGCATGGTCGCAGGAGCATTGCTGACTCCCAAAGGTAGCACCAGGTATTCGTAGAGACCGCTTGTAGCTTGGAGCGCCGTGTACTTGACATGATCCATCTTCATCCGAACTTGGTAGTAAGCTGGCATTAAATCTATACACGAAAAGTAGTAGGCAACGACCATACTGTCACAAACGTCTTCCTTTCGCGTCATGGGTACGCTCTGTCGGATTGTGTTGCTGTTCAGATACTGGGAATCATGGACAATGCGCCATCCCATAGTTTTCCGCACACAGAAAGTCGGTGTTGCGTGAGGGCTGATGCTCGGTCGGATTAGCCCCTTCACAATTATCTCGCGTACCCACTTATCGATCTCTGTCTTCTGCTCCGACGAAAGCTGTCACTGCTGTCGCTACATGACAATGCTCGGGTCCTTCACGTCGATACGGTGTTCGATATCGCGCTCCATTGGTAGTCCATCGAGCAACTCCGGCTTGAATCCATTATCCTTGTACTCAACAAAAACATGATACGCTGAGTTATCCTTAAAGCCCCCCCCCGCCGCCCGTGCTCAGGAATCGCTTAGCTTTCTTCGATCCAAAGTTTCAGGTTCATCGTTCCTCCTGAGGTCTCGTTCGATCTCTCTGATCGTAACGTTCGTCAGCACAACCATGAAATCATGTTCTGGCTGGTCATTCGCAGGTAGCTGTAAGCACTTCCATAGCTTCTTCTTTGTGATGTACTTGGTATCAACTTCTTCCGAGTCAGCAACTCCAAGAGTAAACATTGATTCAGCTCTGGCGCTCTTCTTCTCACGCTTTGGGATATTCTTCACGCCCTCAGCTGGTCTTTTAATGTCTTCAACTTCGCCCTCCAACTGTTTTTCTGGCACGGCGGCTCGACTGGAATCACGGCCTATCGCGGAAGATCTTTCGCTATTCACAGCATCGTGAAGCCTCGAGTCATTAACCGGACTGCACTTCCCACAGGGAGTCGAAATGTCCGCCGTTGAGGCTCCAGCTGATACGTATCTCTTGAAGCATCGATTCTTCCAGTCGATATCCGGATATTTATCCACAAAGAATGACGTCCCGAGTACAACATCAAACACCACACGGGAATGGCAAAGACAACCGCAACACACTAATAATCCGGGTCTCCATGGAATCGGATCTTAATTTTCACCAACTCCAGAGTAGACTCTTCGATCTTGATGTCACCAAGCTTTACTTTAATGGTCCGATCAGGCTAAATGTGTGACTTAAGCTTATTCTTCTTGACAAATCCACGTGATACGTAGACGGTCGAAGCACCGCAGTCCAACAGGAACTTGGTAGCGAAGTTGTTTCCATCCTGTACCATTGATCCTTCAATCAAAAACAACGGTGCCCGAGTATAGCCGAGAGGGTCTTCGCAAGGCAGATTTAACGTATCTTCGTTTACGGTTAAATCTTCTTCGCTAACCCTCGCCACGTCAGGACTCTCTTTCACTGGCGTGGCGGCTCATCTCCCTCGTCGCTCTTCAGCTTCTTGCAGTCACGCTTGAAGTGTCCTGGCTTCTTGCAATAGTAGCGCACCAGTCCTTCCTTGGTCTGTTCCACAGGGGCGTATTGGCCGGGCTTAAAGAACTTTTTGCTGAACAGCTTCTTGTCGTTCGACTGATTAGATATCACCCGTCCACGTGACGGTTAATCACGCTGTGGTTTCTCACGAGCCAGCTTGCGTTCACCACCGAAATGAGTCATCTCATACTTGGCAGCTTGGTCCATTGCCTCACTCAGCGTTGCCGCGTTTTGCAGATTGACGTAGACCTGTGTCGCCCGCTTGAGGCCATCACAATAGTAGCTGACTTGGTCGACTTCACTCATGTCTTCAGCGCGGAAGATCAACGACGAGTAGTTTCCATCGTACGCTTCGATGTCATTGACCTGGCGGAGTTCACGTAGCTTCTGCCGCAGCACCGCCTGATAGTTGGAGGCTTCAAAGTGTGCGAGGGCGTCATCCGTGAACCGACGCCACGTCTGCTCGCCCGCAGGCGTTTTTGAGGTCCAGAACAGGAGCCATCCTGACGCAGTTTCCTGCATCGCTGTCCCAGCGATCGAAGGCAGCGTGTACTTGTCGTCCGTCGCATCGTGACCATTGATTCGGCATAGTGTCTCCACTTGGAAGAGCCACTGGAACACGCCTTCTCCTTGAGCATGGGCAGACAGCTTGGAGCGTGAGGTTTGGCGTTGGTCGGAGAATGTTGCGCTTGGTTTTTAGCTTGGAGTGCTGCCATCTCGGCTCGTAGCTGCGCGAGCTGTGCTTCCAACTCCGCTTGTATCTCTGCTCCCGTGGGTAGCGCGTCATGGTCGTTCTTGCGCGTAGCAGGGACCAAGGGTGGCGAGTCTAGACCAACAAGTGCTACCAGTGTAATAAACTGGCCCTGGAGAGGAGGGGGGGGGGAAGACCGTCTGAGGGCTGGCGGGGAGAAAGCAAAGTCTGCTAGTCTCCCCGACCAACGACTCTCAACCAAACAGTTGGTTGAGAAAACCCCTCTAGTACTTAATATCTATCTCTAATATGGTACGTCTCAAACATCATATGCAGTCTACTGGATACAACTACCCTCTCATCATTTATTCAGAATAATTATTGGCACGGCTGATAGAAAAACAATACCGTAGTAAATCGACGTCTGCGTAGAAAGAGATACCTAAGTAGTCTTTACTTATGCAACTTAATTACAGTAAGCTTCCGTGTGTGGCGTTGTTTCAGATATTTACCCGAAGCTTATGCTAAGTTTTTTTTTACATAAAAAGCGCATAAGCCGGTGATGATGTGGGTAATTTTGAGCGCCTCCCCTCTTCTGGTGCGTGAAGATGCAGCCAACGGGTCGTTATTGAACTATTTGGCTCGAGGGTCAAAGAGCTGAACTTGAGAACAAGGTAATGTATGGAGAAAAGTTCTACAAGCAGTGGAATTTCTGCATAAAAGGAAAAGAGCAATATCAAGAGTGACACCAATTTGATTTCCATCTCAAGTTGTGATGCAGTTCATAGGAGTGTGGCTGATTAAAGGAATCGATAGGGTGTCGACTCAACTCGATAGAATCTACATTATCGAAAGTGGACGAGAGATGCCGTCCCTTGCTGCGTCACCATCTCGTCCCTGGCCCGTCCCTCCAGATAGGCAACTATCTGAAGTGGATGGCAGTTGATAACAGCAGTTATCTGGATTGCATCCGGACTGACAGAAAAAAAGACACAACAGAAAAAATTCCGACGTGGCGAAAGACTCCGTCGTTCTTGTGGGAGGTGATGGCCCCTTGGGCGGCGGATGGTGGCTGCGACGGTGGCGGCTACGGTAGCACTGGCGGTAGCGACGACACTGACGGGGACTGTGGCGAAACCTGCGGGTGTAATTGAAGAAACGATAGGTGCTGTCGAGACAGAGCCGGAAATGGGCGCGGAAGGAGACGAGCTCTTGCAGGTATCAAGGGTGCCGGACGCGCCCGAACCCGTCGTGGAGGCTGTGTCGGTGGAGGTCGGATGCGTCGCTGCAGAGGTGGTGGAGACCGTCGCCGTGGTAGAAGAGATCGTAGATGCAGTGAGTGCGATGAAAGGCGCTGCTATCAGCGTGTACGAACCGGAGGTCCTGGAGCCAGCGACCGAGACGATCGTGGCAGACCCGGACGTGGAGGCGGCCATGGAGAATCTGGTCACCGACGTGGTGAGTGGTGCAGCGATTGCCATGGAGCCCGTGGTGAGTGATGATAGCCGTGCAGCGGAGACAACGGAGACGGCACCTGACGTGCTGGAGGAGGCTGCTGTGCCTGCGGAGACGAAGCTTCAGACAGACGACATCGACACGTCGGTGGAGGTCGGATCCGTCGCTGCAGAGGTGGTGGAGACAGCTGCTCAAGCTCAACATGGAGAGTACGAGACGGGAGGCTACTTCGCTCTGGTAGGTGATAACCAAGAAGGCGATTGAGTCGTTGGGGCACTGTGCGGTCGACATGACATGCAGTACACCAAGAAAGGCATACACGAAGGTAAATTAGGGAGTTATGTATGGCGTTAAAGGTTTGAGTTTGTGGTATCCCGCTGACGCGTACAAATGTTATTTTAACAAATTACTGTATGTATTCGTGCCTTTGACAGATTACTGCCGGCCTTTTAAACTCTCACTCAACGCGTTCAGAGTAAGCTGAGACTGTGTACGTTGACCCTCGAGAATGCACACTGTCTGTGCTTCACTAACATGCTGTTGTTGTGCCACCAGAGTAACACGATCAATAATTCGCTTACGACGAAAGAAGAAACGTTTTTCTGCGGGGCTGTTGCGCCAGTTTGAGCCGTAGCGCTCCTCCAGGTCGCGTACCGCTGGACCTCCATGGATACCGGTCGTCCATTCTTGCCAAACTTGTTGCACTGTTTTTATGGATCTCACTAACTTGTAAGTTGGAGGCAATGGTGCATGCTGAGACGCAGCAACAGGGGTAGAAGTTGATGATTGTGCTGATCCCCAGTCAACAGTAAGACGGACCGCTGAAGACCCCGATGTAAGTCGTGAAAATGCTGTCGCTATATGGTTAATTGATGTACTGATCTCGTTGATCTTGTTGCCGAAGGTATAGAAACAACTCCAGAAACCCTCCGGATGCTACGTGTGGTGCTGACTGTTGCATGTAAGCTGCCATGTAGGTTTCAACAAACGGAAACACGTCGCGCAGGAGACATTCTGGGGGATCGATTGCCGCTCGATCCAAGAAAAATGTGCGCCTATCCGGAGGGAATCCAGCAAGAGACCGCATAGCTTCGCGTGGTAAAGCGCTCAGGTAGCATCCCTCCACTGCAGATGCATTCCATCTTCCTAATCGTCTAATCTGTGATTCCGTAGCACCAGCCAGCTCAGCCATTCTGGCACCTGACCCTCGAGCAGCATGGGTCTTGGCCTTCGAGCGCATCCCTAGCGCAGAAAACGCTTTAACGGTAGCGTCGTAATGCGCACGGTATGTCATTGGAGTTGTGATGTCTTTGTTTGACTTGAGTAGCTTAATGTCGTACCATCGTTCAGGCACTAAAAAATCTAAAACCGCTTCCTTTTGTACAGACCACCGCCAGAAGAGATACAGAGCGAGGGCACCTACAGGACACACCTCCACATTGCGATGTCTAATACAAGACCCAAATTCACGTCGCCCAAACTGATTTGTCTTGCCTTGTTCCATGATCATCACTAACGCTCGACACTCTGTAAATCCTTCATGTTCCAATATCACGCTGAACAAGTCTGGTAAATCTACATTACGCGCAGATTCACCTCTTAGAAGACACGCGTGGCAAAGGAAATGGCTCATTCTGTTGCGCAAGTCACTGCCAGTATTTAGGTTCATATAGTAACGAGAAATGGAAACGAGATCATTCGTCGTGCAATATTCATCTAACAGCGAACCAACTCCGCGATCCGCATACTCTCGCTTGTTCTTGGCGTGGCTTTCCCGCTTCAGCGACGTCAACAACCCTTTAATGAGACTGTTGCGAGGATGCGGGTGCGAATTCGCCCCTCGGCTTTGCTGATCGCTGTACAAATCTGAGACTGCATTCACGTACATTTCTACTGTAGCAACACTAACTTTGCGGGCTGAACCTTTGGTGCGGACTTGTCGATCGACCACTTCTTCTTGAAGAAACAAGTGCATTTTGGCTGCAGTAACCTGGTACCGAGTAGTCTCGTGGAAACCTTTTCTTTCACACCATGCCTTAAATTCTCGCTGTTTCGGTGCATACGCTCGTATCGTGTTGGCCGGTCGTGCTTCACGACAGCGGTCCAGTGTCGCATGCGCGCTCTCTTCGAGTTCGACCTGCAGTCCTGGTGGCTCCATGGTGTCTCTACAACGTTAGTGTAGACCGCACACTTAACATATAATTATTCCGTAACATAGGTTTTACCTATTCACGACGGTCCGTCTTCACACTTAGTGCAACCAAGTATAGGATACCCTATCCCTAAGAAGATAACCACTCATTATCGGAAGACGAAAGTATTGCGCCGTCCATCCTTCCAAGACGACATTTACTCCCTAAATTTGTGTTTGCTGGATGCTCTAGTGCGGCGAGAGAAGTGACCCCAACGACGGAATATTTGCTAGCTACATGTAGCACACGCTAGGATAGAGGGAAGTCCACTACTTCTTCTTGTGTCGACCGTGATAGCATCACATTGTGTGGAAGTGGATCAGTAGATCAAATTGCCAGTCCGTAGGTTCTACGGACTGACAATTTTGATGAGCTCTTACGCTTCAAAAAACGGTACATGTACAGTAGTTAGCTGGACACCAGCCTTTCCGTTTTGTCATTGTTCCCACGGGCAATCGACCGAAAGATCGGCTCGACAATGAACATATCGAAAAAGACAAAAGCCGACTGGTTACTGTCCAAACAAACAGGAAGCGATATAAATGCTACAGCAACTGCTCCAGAGCACAGCAAGACCATCGTAAATATGTGCATCTATTATTTCGTTACTCCCGCAATTGCCGGTGACCTCGCGCTTACCCATTGAAAGGAAAACATGCTTGCAGTGCGCCGGGTACGTCCATCCGGGTGCCCATGTAAAACATTCGTCGACGTAGAAGTTGCGGTGCAAAGTTGTCTGGGAGTGGGACGGCTCCGAACCCACGCAGACACTCGTTGGGCCATCCCCCTGTGAAGCCAGACTTGGTCTCACGGTTCGGAGATCGCCTTTGACGTGGAGAAATGTGAGTTGGGTTGGTGTTGTACAGCACGTTGGTCGTGGCAGTGTGGTGACTCGTAAGTCCCTCCGCAAACGGATCCAGTAAAGCTTTACCGTTAACGTATAGGAACTCGGGTTCTTGGTCCTCGATCGGCATATAGTGCGCGATACTACCGCAGAGCGAGTCGTTGTGGCGCTCCAAGTCCCTATCGGTCGACGAGTCCACAACGCTGACTCCCCAGGGAGAGAAGAAATAGTCCTGCTTAGAAAGTTCGAATGAAAGCCAGAACGCCTCCTTGTCGCCGTAGGAAAAGTCGTTCTTGAAGCGCTCCTTCGTAATGAGCCACCACAGCGCGTCCATCGCCTGTCCGGCTCGTGATTTATCCACGAGAACCAGCGACGAGTCCTGTTCATGTGCCGTTTCGCCTCTGTACGCAAATGACTGCTTCAAATACTCACTCGGCTCATATCCTTCTTTTACGCCAATACTCGCATAGTCGAAGGTATGCAGCACGTTCTCCAAGTACGAGACGTTCTTCTCGTCTTTATGGTTGAAGAAATGGTCACTCGGGAGCACTCGGTCGTAGAAGAAGGTGGTACCCGTGCGTTTGTAGCCTTCCGTGGTCCGTAGTACCGCCGGATCGCGCATGAATAGGTCGTCCACATCTAGGAGCATCACCTCGGGGGCGTTCGAGTGGTACAGAGCCAATGGTTTGATCCACCAGCTGCGGAAGTGTCTGGCTGTCTCCTCGTCCAGCTTGCCACTCTCGACGAGGTCCGAGCACACGTCGACGATCTCCAGTCGCGAGTCTGCAGCAAAACGTTTGTCTCGAGACGTGGCCGATAGTTCGTCCGGGAAGCAGTGGTACACTTGGATGAGCTCCTGACTGCCGAGGCAGCGCAGTTCTCGGACCAGCGACAGCCCCATAGGAACCACACTGTCGTGCATACACAGCACGATGGCCTTGTCACGCGCAACGCTGCGGTCGAACTTGGCACCGCGAGCGTGGAAGAGAGGCGGATGGATTACCGTTTTGGACAACAGAAGACTCGAGACGTATACTATCCCGCCGCAGTACAGTAAGAAGAGCCCAGCGCGACGCCAGAGCGAAGTCTCTGGTTTGAAAGACCCATGACCTGTTTCGAGGTCCTTTAACTTGGACGCTCTCATCGACTTGGAGTGAAGAGGAGACTGCGAGTCGGGGACCAGGCATATTATTATTGGTATATACAGTACTGTAATACCGTTTACGGTATAGAACCAATACATACGGCTTTTTTTAATACAGGGCTGTAATTATAGCAAAACGGGCTGTACGGGAGTAATGACACTTTGTAATGCAACACAGACCTCTTTTGTCGCCAGTAAATTGTCGTCTTGTGATCCGTATTCCGGACCAGGCCCGGCACTGTGATTAATTTTGCCTCAAGTATGCGCGTCCACCGCACAGCTATTATTACACGGCGCGCATCCGTGGCAATTCCTCCAACGAGCTCTCCCCATGCATCGACCACGGAGTGGGGCAGTCAACTACAAGCGTTTGCTGTGCGTACTATGCTGCGTGGCGGTGGCGTCCACGACGCTGCTCTCGAGTCTGTTAAGCTCCATGGGGGGCCCATCACGACGTTGGTTCACGTCGACCGTCCACCAGCGCAAGCAGAAGAATGTCGTAAAGCAGTTCGACGCTTCGGTATCTCGCGACAGAGGCATCGTCATGTGTATGCACAACTCTGCGGTCCCCATGGGGCTGTCGTTGATCCGAGAGCTTCGATGTCTGGGCAATCAGGAGCTCATCCAAGTGTACCACTGCTTTCCGGATGAAATGTCGGAAAAGAACCGCGCCATGTTGTTAGAAGCGGACGCCAGAGTCGAGATCGTGGACGTCTGTGCGAAATTTGTGGATCAAGGCGTGATGAAGCGCGAGACGGCGGACAAGTTCCGGAACTGGTGGCTGAAGCCCTTAGCTCTGTTCTATACAGACATCAAAGAGGTCCTGCTTATGGATGTGGACGACGTCTTCCTGAGAGACCCAGCAGTGTTACGAACCACAGAAGGGTACCAGAGAACTGGTACCACGTTCTTCTACGACCGCGTGCTGTTGAGTAACGAGTGGTTCAACCAGGAAGTGAAGAACTCGACGTACTTGAAGACTCTATTGAACGAGTTCGACTACGCTGCGTTCGGATTGAGTGGAGGCGCCAAGATTCCGGATACGCTGGAGCACAGCTATGCGTACAGAGGGGAAGCTTCTCACGAACAGGACTCGTCCTTAGTGGCAGTGGATAAATCACGAGCGGGTCAAGCCATGACGGTCATGTTCTGGCTCGTCACGGTGCAGCGATTTGAGCGGGAGTTCTCGTTTGGAGACAAGGAAACGTTCTGGATCGCCTATGCGTTGGCGAAACACGAGTATTTCTTTTCTCCCTGGGGTCCTAGTGTCATTGAATCGTCTCGAAACGAAGATATGAAGAAACACTCGGACTCATTATGCGGGAGTCTAGCGCACTTTATGCCTGTGAAAGATGATACGCCTGAACTGTTGTATGTGAATGGCAAGGCGCTGCTGGATCCGTTCCCTGAGGGTCTAGAGAATCGAGGCAAAGCGTCGGCAAACGTTTTGTACAACCCCACGCCGTCAAACATCACGCCAAGGCAAAACCGTCGACCGAATGGCGGCACGTCCACCAGTTATAATGGAGAATTCCCCATGGAATGCCTGATTGGCTTCGGCGCGACGCCTCTGCCGGGTAACTTTGCACCGCAATTACTGCGAAGACGCATGTTCTATTTGGGAATTCGAATGGATGTGCTGTCTGTGCTGGATTCATGTTACGGATTCGATACTGCAGCGTACTAATAGGTAAGTAGGTGGATCATACACTACAATAGACGAGCACTACTCTTACTTTTTTGTACAGATGATACATGTAGTACCCGCTTGGTGCGGTGTGTTTGTTGACCAACAAGGTCCAATTTTGCAGTGGAAAAACTGATACTGTTTCGTGATGTACTTCGTACAACCTTTTGTGTTTTTCAGATATTTTTACCTCTTTGCTAAAACAGAGTTTTAAAAGAGCTAAAATCGACTTTTAAAAAAAACAATTTCGGTTAAAGTAAATATAATTCCGACCCTCTAAGCAACATTCTGTATAAAGGTTTGTGAAACATGATAGACTACGTCGCTTAAGCGACAGCAACGACTCGCTTGGCAACCAATTACCTTGTGCCTCCACGGACGTACTTCACATGTACGGTATTTCGCTCCTTGGACGTGAAGAGCACATAGAGCTCGTACGGCTTCTGCAGTCTCAACGTGCACGGTAAATTCTTCGCATACCGTATTTGCCTTTGTTGTTTTACTCAACATCGTGATATAGTCGACACTAGCTGAACAGAGTACCATTTATCTGCTATAATGACCGCCGATCACACTAAGGGCCGTTCTTAGCCAAAAAATAACGGTGGATTATGCTTCCATGGCCCAATCATTTCACTTGGATCCATATGGCAGTGGACGCCGTATGGTCCGTTTGATCCACGTCCACTGTGTGAAATTAGGGTTGGTGGCCGTGGACGGAAGGTGGACGGGAGGAGAGACATACCTGACGGGATAGAACGACACATTGAGTTTATACAGCTCATTCCATCAAGTCTCCTGAAGCACTCAGTCCACATCAGCAACCAACGGTCCCCTGTCAATCTATCGCCATTGGACGTTGGCTCGATCGCGAAGACGACGAGTGATCGCTATGATCTCGCTGGGTGTGCGCATTTGTTGCGATAGTGGAAGAGAACAAATGCAAAGCGATCAAAGTGATACATCGCAGTTATAAGCTAATATTAGATGTCAACCACCCCTCCTTCAACCTTAGCCACTAAGGCCATCCACCAGTTTTAAGTTTGTTCTTAGCCGAATCAAGCACAAAAAGTACCGCCCACCTTAACTCTCATCCACTTGCAAGAAATCGGCTAAGAACGGCCCTAAGAGTGGCGAAATTTGCCGACAACTCTGAAATGAAAATTAGTTGTGTGTGTCCACGCTCCTCTCCTTTTCGTTATTAAAGATTGTGCTGAGTTTTTATAAATCGAATTCTAATACAAATTATTACGTATCGTATAGGCGAGAGTCTGACTAGCGCTCTGGGCGCCCGCTCCGCGGACGCTAGGGCATGGTTGGTTGGTGTAGAGAGGGCCGACCACCTCCGCTGCGCTGCGGTAGGCTTAGAATTTGTACTCAAAGCGAAGCAACATATAGTACATGTATACTGTGAGCTACGTATATTACGGCTCAAAACAACACCGCAGACAGTATCCTTAGTGCTCACATGTTATGGTAGACACGACCAGGGTTTAACGTGAGCTGCAAGAAGAGCACCATCTTACCCGGGAAGGTTTTGTCTATAATCTCGTTTGAGCGCATTGCTTCAAAAATTACACGAATCGGAGGCGCGCGTGGTTGCAAAGCTAATATATGCTGTACGGAAGACGGGTCAGTATCAATGATGCTACGAAATATGCGTAGATCGGTGAGGAATCCCAGTGTAGCT
Source organism: Phytophthora infestans T30-4 (assembly GCF_000142945.1). NCBI lineage: Eukaryota > Oomycota > Peronosporomycetes > Peronosporales > Peronosporaceae > Phytophthora > Phytophthora infestans. The sequence goes on from NW_003303754.1 coordinate 3,862,421, forward strand.
AGAGTAAATACGCCTACTCACACATATTACCCATCTGTACATCATCGCCGTGAGGCAGTCGACACATATCATCGACTGCGACGGTCGAATAGAGCAATGTTAATCAGCTCCGCGCGCGAAGTATCTTTTAGGATAGGTAGTATTTGCCGATGGTCGCCACAAACATCAATATTATGTTTTGAAGTTATTCTGCTGAGCTGTTTGTGATATTATGGAAGGGTATTTCTACTATCTTCCGCATGCATTTATCTTACTAGTAGCTATACAAATAAGTCAGAAATACTTACAAATAAGTATTTCTGACTTATTTGTATAGCTACTGGCTAACAGAGTGGCGTAAATCCTTTCCGACTGACATTATACTGGGTCCGATATGTACGACAAAAGGCCTCGTCCAGATCGGACGAAGAGGCCAACTGCGTGCACATTCTTTTTACCGGCTGCAATATACGAAGATATATGGCTGTAGGCAGAGTATCAGATCGTAGTGATGTTTAGACTTAATCTGAATAATAGTATATGTACATTAGATAGAGTACTTTCGCTGCCTACTTATCGGCTCGGCGTGCTATTTGATGTGTCCGTGCATATATCGCAAGGTCGCTAATGAGTGTATTAGCCACGCGCTCGTGATAGCCCAACCTATGCATGGGGTCACTGTTTCTTTATCGGGACTTTTGCGTCGTCGTGCTAGCTTTCTGTGCTTACGCTATTGATGTTTTAGTCTGTATAATCAAGCGCGTCACTAACTGGGCACAGGCCATTCCGCAGCGATACAGGTATGCTGAACGCGCGTCTGTTAGCAGTAGCCAAAGCGATATACACGCGCGAGGCGGGCACACCTTATAGTCATCCGCGACTCAACCGAGCTCTTATTTCGGTCATTGTGGGCTGGGCACTAAAGTACAGTACTGCTTACAGCCACATCGACTTGCCACGTCCATCTGTACGGTCTGCACTGTCACGCAGTGGTAGTATCTATGTAAACAGCAGCTTATTCGTCGCACGTAGTTCCCACTCAATACTGTGGTTTAAATTGTGAGCGCCAATTAGTGCAATATACGCTATAAGAGCTGATGGTACAGATAGCATGGTTTTGCGTGTGTCCACGTGAGCGAGTGTACGTGCCATCTGCGGTGACGTGAATGCGGACAGGAACCACCACTTGCAGCGGTGCACAGTTTATCCCATGTCTTATTATATTTTGAAGCGCGCTACGCTCTATAGGCGCGTCAACACGCTTGGTGGCGCCACAGTCCGCTTACAGTATGTGCGACCCCAAGCCTTGCACCGTCAGCCTGGATACAAAACTATGCGGGGTAAGGGGCTAAAAGGGTATACTTACCAATTACTTGCTCTTCTGCTGCTTCTTTTGCTCAATGTACCTGACGTTTCGGGCGGTCAGCTTGCGAGGGCGGCTGTGTCTATTTTTCTTCTTGAGGTACCAGTCAGGGCCCATCACCTTTTCGACGTTTGGCAGGCTTTCCTGGCGGCGCACTTCGGCCGAATTAGGTGGTGGACGCTTTTCCTCCCAGAACTTAACCGCTTTTGGGCCGTTCTTGCAGGCAATACAGTGCCGCACGCTGCCCCGTCCGCTGATTGTACGGAGCGCGTAACCGTACTGCAGCTTCCCGCAACCGACGCAGCGCGCCCGGGTATCCGTCGTAGACCGCTGCGGGTTCAGCAGAAGCGTGTCAATCTTCGCCTCGCATTGCTTGCACGTAAGGCCCACCATTTTGCAAACTGTAAGTATGTTAGCACATTATATGGTTTTAACCAATTACTTGCGTCCAAATATTAGCCAATAGCACGGTACTGTAACGCTGGTATTTATTATAAGGCAAAATATTAAAATGTTATAAATATTAATATTTTGCTTTGCTAGAATAATATACTTTCAGTTTTTTTAATACTTTACATGCAATAAAAGTGACTAAAATCACTATGTACCGTGCGCATGCATTCGTCGGGTGTGGTGCACGGGAGCAGATAGTGCAATGACCGTGCAGCCGCGCGCCTTCATTGCACGGTGACAGTGGTGAGTGCCAGGTAATGTTAAAATGATATATATTCGCAAAGTCCCTACAAAAAGCGCTGGTCGTGAAGCCTACTTTAATATTAAAAAGTACTTTCGTCTCTACTTTAGAAAGTCTGTGGAGAATAGCATCGCCGAGCTCTTACAAATGCGGCCTGTGAAGCGTATATTAATAATATTAGTACTATTAATATCGTCTTTACTTTGAAAAGTGTGTGGAAAATAACATCCCAGAGCTCTTACAGAATACCGGTCTGTGAAGTCTACATAAATAAGTATAAATATCTCTATTTGAGAAGTGTGTAGAGCTCTTAGAAAATAAAGTGGTTACTGTGCCCAATTTGCAGTACATACGACAGGATTTGCGTAGCTGAATGTCAATAATCAAGTATCTGCGCAGCTCGCCTAGCTGTTTGCAACCAATCGATGCGTTTCGTGCTCGGCAGAAATGTTTACCTTACGTCCAATCGCGAGGGCGATAGACGGTCTGATCGTGCGACAGATCCAGTCAGTGTCGCAGGTCGGCAGGTATTGCCCAATCAGGGCGCGAGTTAATTGTGTCCGCTTTTGGATATATTTGTAATTTTGGCATAGTTAGTTCGAGTCAGAAAGGTAGGCGCGGTCGGTACGATGGGAAGAAACTGTATTAGAAAGGCCGAGTGTAGCCATGCGAAAAGGCAGGAAAAAGCAGTAAGAAAGGAAAACGACGGACTTATTGACAGACGGACAGACACGCTGCAAGGTTAGGAGGCGGGAAATTTGTAAAGCTCGGCTGCGGCACGGAAAAGTCGATATAATCTGACAAGTCGGGTCAGGGTTGCATTTTAGAGTCTTTCGTGCACTTCTGACTTTAATTGGTCAAAAATCGCAATTGCTATTTTGATGCGAAGCACGCGGGCTTAAACCCAGCCCGCTCGGCCCTATAGGGTTAATACCCGAGAAGGTTTGGGTTGGGTTTAGGTTGGGCGATAAAATTCCTGCCACACCTCCAAGTTTGAAGATTTGCATCCCGAAATCCAAAGTCTTACCTAAAGTGCTCGTGCAAGTACGATTTTATGCCTAACGTTGCTAAAATGATGCTTACGTTGCAATAAGAGCCAGATATTTAACGTTGCAGGAGCGCCATCCACAAGTCGTAATTCGACATAAGCCTTTGGAGCTTATACTCGTTCGCGACACTGACTTTATCCAATAAAACAGGACTTTTGAAAATGTAATACATGTACAGTAACGTTTTCTAAACTCACCTCGTGTCATTGTGTTTATTGTCGGCGTCCCATAATCGGCTCTGAACTAAAACACACATCTTTTTGATAGATAGAACTGGAAACACCTACAATTTTAGAACACAGTACAATATCATTACTTTATTATCGTTTCTCTCCTCGCTCATTTATTTACTATTGCCTGCAAAACCGCTAATACTTGTAACATTTCTTTACTGTATTGTCCGATCACTGCTTTTAATAAGTCCGTTTTTCAAAAATTAAATGATTACTTCACGCTCTGAATACACTCGATTACCTGCATATACTGTACGTGTTCAAACAACACCGTACCCCCCCCCCTGAAATACTTTACAGACGACAGTACGTTTTCATTCTTCAATTTGCAGTAATGTTAGAATGAACGCTGTAGAGTAGCTCTCAAAACAGTTTATTTACTTTTACTCTTAACTACCTATTCTCTAGACTTGTGCTCAGTCTGAGGCAGAAGAAGAAGTGAGCTCGTCCTCGGACGGCATCTCTCCCTTCTGCCTTCAAGTCCTCATCGCACTGGTTGGCAGACAGCCTCTGCCTGCTGGTGCACTCTATCCAAGTGCTCGTAGGATCTGTTTTACTCTAGTACTTACTATTGCTTTAATGAAAGTAAGTCTTTTATTGTGTTGACACACTTAATTCTGTCCAGCATCTGTCTGGCCTCTACCGACTCTTCGCCGCCTTCGGCGACTCGGCGTCTGATCGCCATGCTGGCCAATACTCCCACTAAGTACAAGGGGTAAGCTCTAGATCCATCACTCCTAGCTTATGCCTCAGCTTTAGGAATTGTTTGGTTGACAACGCCTTTGTCAGAATATCGGCAGCCATCTCTGTTGTGGCACAATAGGTTATCTTGAGATGACCAAGTTCTACCAGATCTCTCGTAAATAGAAGCCGTTTTTCGATGTGCTTGTTTGCTTCGTGGTGTTCTGGGTTTCTGACGATGCTGATGGCAGCATTGCTGTCGCACCAGACTTGCACCGGACCCTTTTGTGGAAATCCCATTTCTCCTAGAAGATGCCATAGCCACTCGCTCTCCTTGGCATCTTCGCTTAGTGCGATGAGTTCTGCCTCAGCAGTAGAGAGAGAAACACCTACTTGCTTGCTACTACACCACGACACGCAGGTTCCAGTCATTTTGATCACATAGCCGGTGACTGATTTGCGTTCTTTTGGCTGACACGCGAAGCTCGCGTGTGTGTACACTTCATAAGTCACGTCACTCTCTTTTCCATCGAGTAGTAGACCGTACGTCGACGTCCCTTTCAAGTATTTGAGGACTCGTCTAGCCGCTTCCCAGTGTGTACGATTGTAGCACGATAGGAACTTGCTTAATTCTCTCACCGCGTTGGCAATGTCAGGTCGTGTTCCACGAACCAGGTATTGGAGTGATCCAACTATGCCTCTGTAGTCGAAAGGCTGCGCTGCTATTTGCTTAGCATTCATCTTCGTCTCAGCTTCTAGCGTCAGCCCTGGTACTTGTGGGGTTAGTACAGGTGAGCTGTTCACCATGTTGTACTTAGCTATCAGCTCAGCGATATACTTGCGTTGTGAGATCATCATCACTCGCTGCTTTCTGTTGCGTCGCACTTCCATCTTGAGGATGTAGTGAATGTCTCCCAGATCTTTCATTTTGAACCGTTTTGACAGCTCGACTTTCAGTCGGTTGATGAGCCCCATGTCACGAAACGTAATAGTGAGGTCATCGACATATACCACGACAATAAGCCATTCATCTCCCACTTTTTGCACGTAGATACAAATCTCTTTGTGGCAACGAGCAAACCCCATCGATGTCAAGAAGGTATGAAGAACTCTATACCAGAAGCGAGGGGCCTGCTTTAGCCCATAGATGCTCTTTAGAAGTTCACAGACCAGCTGCTCTTGGCCTCGCTTCGCAAACCCTTGAGGTTGTCTCATGTAGATTTTCTGTTCTCCTTCCATGGTACCGTTAGGAACGCAGTGTGGACATCCATTTGATGGATATGACAGTCCAGTATAGTCCCAATGGCCAACACCAAGCGTAGGGACATAAACCTTGCTACCGGTGCATATACCTCGTCACAGTCAACTCCAAATTCTTGGTAGTTACCTTGAGCAACGAGTCGTGCTTTGAATCGCTCGATAGTACCGTCAGCGTTGTATTTCACCACGAGCACCCAGTGACATGGTAGAGCCTTTCGGCCAGGCGGTAGTGGTACCAATCTCCAGGTTCCGTTCTCAATGAGAGAGTCGTACTCTAACTCTAGGGCCTGTTTCCATTGCTCCCTATGGGGTCCACGCAGAGCTTCTCTGATAGTTTTTGGTATGGAAACTTTGTTTTCTAGGATCTCTTCCGCGTTAGCTTTGTCCAGGATTGCCTGGAAGCACTGATAGTCCTGGAACCGTTTTGGTCGTTTGGTCTCTCGACGGGGTCGCGCTACAGGCTGTGACGCTTCCACTAACCCTGCGCTCCGTTTTCTTTTGGATACTCCCACTGCTTCAGCGGGCTCAATTGGAGGCACAGTAGGAGGTGCAACTCCCACTGCTTCAGCAGTCTCCTGCTCAGAAGCAGTCTGCTGTTCTCGCATTCCTCCGGGTATCTCTCGCAGAGCAAATTGAGTTGTGACCTCCGGGTTGGACTGGTCAAAGGCTCGATTGACAATGTTTGCTACATTGGTTGTGTCAAACAGCACATCTCGAGCAACGATGTGTTTGTTGTTATATACATCCCATAGTCTGTAGCCCTTAGCTTCTTCTGAGACACCCAGGAACCGGCACTTAAGCGCTCTAGCAGACAGTTTCTTGTCTTTGCGAAGTGCAGTCGGTATGTGGACAAAGCAGATACTACCCCACACAGGTAAGCCACTAATGTTGGGTGGTTTCCCGTGCACCATCTCGTATGGATTCTTTCCACCCAACCGACTCATTGGGGTACGGTTTTGAGCATAGGTCATATAGATCAAGGCTTCTGGCCACCATCTATGCTCCATGTCAGCATCTTTGAGCGCACAGCGAACTCTGTCTAGTTTGCTTTGGTGATCCCGCTCTGCCGCCCCGTTTTCTTCTGGGCTGTATGTATTTGATGTCTGAAAGATGATGCCCTTTTCCTTGCAGAAGTCTTTGAACGCTGAGTTCACGAACTCGGTTCTACCATCGGATCGAATCCTCCTGATTGTGAACTTTCCTTCACGTTCAAGTTGCAGCAGGAGCTCTCGGACATTCTCGAACACTTCTTTCTTGTTCCCCAGAACGTATGTCCAACGCCATGACGTGTTGTCATCAATGATGCTCAAGAAGTGCCCACGGTTCCAAAGACTCCCATTGTCTTCATCGGACCATTTGTGTCCATGTGTATCGTGCTGATCGGCTTTGCATCTCTTGAGCCCTTTGCGATACGACATCCGTTTCTTCTTCATTTCCGTACATGTTGTACAGAAGAATAACACTTGCCTTAGATCAGATGCCTTTAGTGTGGGCATACCGGCTACCACTGGTTTGGTCAACATTGTGATCACCTGCTCTTTGTTCAAGTGTCCCAACTTTACGTGCCATTCCTTTAGTGCAGCCTCTACTTTGCCCACTCCTGGCAGTGCCAATGGCTTGCATGGTTGCGTTTTCACCGCATGGCAGAACGCTTGTCGTTCTTTTACTGTTTTGGATTGTATATAATACGCCCCGTTAATTGCCTTGGCCACAAAAACCAATTGGTTCTTATAGAGGACAAATTTAAAGTCGCCACTGGCTGACCCTATAATCTGATACCCTCCCCTTTGTAGCCAGTATTCGCTAAGAATATTCGACTTAGCATGCGGTACAAGCGCAATGTTTGTAAACTGAAACGGTCGGATACCTCCCGGACCATGCAAATAAAGTTTCACAGTGCCAATGTGTGTATTTGTATGCTTAGACCCTTCTGCAAATGTAAACATGTAACCGTTGTCGGGTCTCTTCTCCACGAACCGGGACTCCTCACTGGTTGACCCGAACTCGCATCCTGAATCGAGTACCCAAAAGTCATTGGTCAGAAATGTTTCACTGTCAAGCAGAAAAGGATACATGGATCTTACCGCTTGTTCCAAGTCAACTGCCATCTTGTTGACACCTGCCGTCATGTCGGCGATCTGCCCATCACCGGCTGGTGCTTCCGTGACTTGTCCCGCGTTGACAGGCGTGTCGAAGAACGACATGGACTCGTCCGTGTCCATTGGCTCGATGCCGTGCATATCTTCGTAGCCGGGTGTCAACATTGACGTTGGCGGGCTGACAGGCGGTGAAGTTTGTGGAGCGGCTGGCTGCACCGTCTCGCACGCATTCACCGGTTTCGGTAGACAGTCCTCAACCGGGACCTGCTTGCGGGCTGGTTTCTTGATCTTGGCAGCCGACTTGCTCTTTCCTTGCGGCTTCGACCAGCAAGTGCCCACTTGTTTGCCGCGGCTCCAGATGTCCCTACGCTTGACGCCCAGGCTCAAGTCGTACTTCATTTTAGGGCAGGCAGCAATCAGATGAGGACCGACATCATTCATGTCGTTGAACTCCCCAGCACAGTAGTGGCACGATTTATGCCCCACGTTGTAGTGCAGATCGTTGATGGGCTCGGGTGCGGCCTTTCGCTTGCCCAGTGCACTTGGCTTAGGTTTGGCTGTCCCGGCTTACACGTGGTTCACCGCAATGCCCTTGCCCAGCGCCATAATTTGCGCCTTGCTCTTGGTACCGAAGATAGCGACCAGTTTTTGCTCCACCTTCTCAACCGTGAAGTCTCCTGATTGAAATTCAATTCCGAAGCCCCACAGATGACCAGGCAGAATAGCCAGGACTTTGATGAGCATGAGATGGGACGATATGATCTTTTCACCCAGTGCCTCGATGCTGTTCCTGTTCGCTTGCTCGCGAGCAGCCTTGAGCTGCTGAAACAGATGCGAAATATTCTTGAAGTCCGAGTTGGCCACTCTCTCGAAATTCTGCACCAGCTCTACCACGCCGGACGCAGTGTTGAGACCATAACGTTTCCCAACGGCTTTCCAGATCACATAGACCGGCATACGCATGAGCCGTTCGTCAGCGAAGTTTCTTGGCAGCGTCTAGTTCAGAAGATCCTTGATGTGGGATTTCTGTCCCCTGAGCAGCGCCTCTTGCAGCTCGTGGGCCTGCACGCGGTCCGCCGTACGCTCTCCTTCGAGAGGCGGGATTGACGGCTGGGATTTGAGCAAATCCTCATAGCGCGTCATCGGATTCGCCCGTTTTTGCTGAAGCTCGAGAATCGTGATGGCGTCGCTCTTAGCAGCCAGATGATCCACGAACTTGTCCTTCCATCCAGCGAAATGCGCCTTGTTCCCGTGGAACTGCAGCCTGCTCATGTTGGTCTCAGAAGTCTTGTCCATCTTACTTGAAATGTTAGAATGAACGCTGTAGAGTAGCTCTCAAAACAGTTTATTTACTTTTACTCTTAACTACCTATTCTCTAGACTTGTGCTCAGTCTGAGGCAGAAGAAGAAGTGAGCGCGTCCTCGGACGGCATCTCTCCCTTCTGCCTTCAAGTCCTCATCGCACTGGTTGGCAGACAGCCTCTGCCTGCTGGCGCACTCTATCCAAGTGCTCGTAGGATCTGTTTTACTCTAGTACTTACTATTGCTTTAATGAAAGTAAGTCTTTTATTGTGTTGACACACTTAATTCTGTCCAGCATCTGTCTGGCCTCTACCGACTCTTCGCCGCCTTCGGCGACTCGGCGTTTGATCGCCATGCTGGCCAATAAGTAACAGGAAGGCAAAAGTCTATGCTTGCTGGGGCCGCGTTTTCCTCGGCTCTTGTATTCGGGGCGTTCATCACCCGCGCCGAAGCCCATGGCTACCTCGAACAGCCCAAGCCGTCGTGGAAGGATGGTCCGAATGTTGGATGGATTACTATGGATGAATATCATCAATTCTCCGACCCTACTTAGTTTTAGTATTGGTATTAATCACCAATCATCCATTTTTTTTTATTAGACAGCCAATCGTACGGTCTTGACAAGATGATTTGGCCAATCCAAATGGTAAGGGTTAGGCTGAACCTCGTTGGAGTTGGCTCCGACATATCGGGTCGGAGGGGACTCAGGAAATATGGATATGCTCTTACAAATTTCAATATGTAGGCATATCACATGCATAAAGTCATTTCTCCGACTTCTCCGACCAGTGCAATCACTACCACACATTAGTTCAAAATCTTAGACTTATTAATAATATGCTACTATGTAGTAGTAAATTTTAGAAGAGGTGGGTAGCAGCGCCACAGGGAGCTTGCTCGTCATTAGGAACAACACATGCAACATCCCTGCGTGGAGATCCATTATTTTTATATTACGTAGAGCATAATGTAGCCAGAGTCAATTAAATGTACATGTATTGCCTTATTAATTCTTAAGCACTCCGGCCTGTGCACCGCCCTGCCGCACTGCCACCGCTCTGATGCCGCCCTGCCACCGCCACCGCTCTGCCGCCGCACTCCCACCGCACTGAGACCGCCCTGCCGGCGCCCTACCACCGCCCTGCCACCGCCCTGCCGCCGCCCTGCCACCGCCCTGCCACCGCTGCACTGCTACCGCTCTGCCCTCCTTTTTGTTTGTGAATACATTTTCAATGTGGCCCACAGTTAAAAAAGAAAACTTAATATATTCGTTTTAAGAGCTACTGACTTAGATGTGCCGCCATTTATGTACAGGTCGAGGTTGTCGGAGGTCGGAGATTTTATGTTATGGTAGACAACTACTGGGACATCGGATCCGGCGGTGATCAGGTCGGCAAGTTCAAGACGATGGCAAAGGAGAAGAGCATGTCTAGTGTTGGATATGGTCAAGGGACAGAAATGCGGAAACACCCTGGAAAACGGCGACGCGCAGCCCGTTCCATCCGACGCAACAGTCAAGTGGCTGGGCAATGGTGGTGGTGGCTTCACCCACACTGGGCCCTGTGAGATCTACCTTGACGACAAGATGGTTCTTCACGGCGATGACTGCGAGGACGAGTACAAGGGTGGCGCTGTTGGGTCTACCCAGACGTCGGATATGCCTGTCGACTTTTCATCGTGCAATGGCAAGTGTGACGCGCCTTGGCTAGCAGAGGGTCGCGACGAATCTTGGGTTTTGTGGTTGACTTGGTCTTCTTGAGGAAAAAGGAAAAGTGAGTTTATTTGTGGGTGAGCGGGAGGCGCTTCGTCTAGTTTAAATATTCGAACTACACCATTCAGATTTTCAAACCTGGCTGTGGTGGATCTTCTCGTCTTCTTATTCTTGCTAGGCGCCACAGGCTTCATCCACGTAGGCAGGCAGTTATGTCATACTCCCCCCATGAACCTGTTCGGTTAGCAAGGGAATATACGGCGGATGCTGACTTGTTGTGTCGTGGCTCCTTTGTCTATAGTGACCGTGCCATTGTCATGTACCTGCTTGATAGTGTACGGGCCTTGAGCAACAGCTCGTGTCTTCGCCCGAAACGCCTTGGGAACACGCAGCATTACGTGGTCTCCAGCGTGGTCTCCAGCACTGTAGAAGTGTGCGATTCGCTTGAAATTTTCGCGATCATTGTCTTGTAGAATCGCTTCAAATTTTCTCTTGGACATGTAGCTCCAGTTGGCTTGGTACAGCTGGCGAAAAATCATATCTTGTCCGAAGATCAGCTGTCCAGGTGAGGCATTGAGAATGCTATGGTAACTAGCACGCACAGCAAACGCTGCATAGTACAGAGACTTCTTCCAGTCCACTGTCTCGTAGCATCTGACGATATTCATCAGCTCCATGTGAACACGCTCGCAAATCGCGTTGGCTTGGGGGTTCTTGACGGTAATTGGCTTCGCTTCGATACCGTAACTCCTCAGCAATTCTTGGAACTCTTCGCCAGTGAACTCAGGTCCGGTATCATGGATCACCTGTCGAGGTCGAGGGTAGCGACAAAGCCATTCTCGGTCGAAGCTTTCGGCTGTTGTGCGGGACTCCTTGTCTGGTTGAACGCCGACTTCAAGCCATCGCGTGGCGTGATCGATCATCGTGATGCCGTATCCACCTCCCTCGTAAGGCCCAATTAAATCCACATGAACCAGATCCCAAGGGTTAACAGTCTTGAGTGATCTTGGGGGCAAAAGGCCATAGTCCTGCTTGCCACCGTGTACTTTTGCACGCTTGCAGACGATACATTTCTTGAGCTGCGCTGTAATGAACGTTTCCATGCCGGCCAGTATAGAACTTGGCGCATGGTCTTGAACTGCCGTTCAGACCCCGGATGTGCTAGGTTCTGGTGGTACCAGTCGACGAGATCTTCTCGAAGCGACTCGGGGATAATTACTCGGCCGTGATACGCCACCAGGGTACATCCTAGAAGTGACCTAAGCTTATAGTCCGGGTTGTTGTCACCTGCGAGGCACGCAGTCTTGATCTTCTGGATCATTTCGTCTTTGACTTGTTGTTCACGGATGACAGGTCCGTGCATCACACACGCGGGTTCCTCTTCAACTGCGTAGACGTCTTCCTCTATTGACGGCTGTTGCTGGGACTCAAACCGCATTCGAGAGAAAGCGTCCGCTCCGATGTTCTTCGCGCCTTTGATATAATGCAGCGTGAGACGATACTCGGAGAGCAGAAGTTTCCAACGTTTCACTCGCAGGTTGTTCTCAGTCGGGTAAATGAGGTTCTTGTGGTCAGTGTGTACGACCACTTCGAACCCCAGCAGCATGGTACGGTACTCGCGGAGTAGAGACACAATCGAGAGAAGCTCTAGCTCCGTTGTCGTGTAGTTGACTTGATACTTGTCCAGAGCACGAGAATAGCAAGCCAAAATCGAGTTCTGCTGCATGATAATACCTCCAAGCTGTTTCCCACTGGCGTCGGCATACACGTGAAAAGGGCGGCTGAAATCTAGAAATGCGAGGAGAACAGCTTCAGCAAAGGCCTTCTGGATCGCGTTGAACGGGTCCGTGTCGCTTTGTAGCCATGTGAATGGAGTTTTGTTGCTCGTGAGCCGGTTGAGCGGAGCACATAGAGCAGCCTTATTAGGCACCATGTCCCTGTAGTAGTGGATCATTCCGAGGAATCTACGAAGTTCCTTTCTGTTCTTGAGAACTGCAATCTGCTGAATTGCTTGAATCGTTTGGCCTGCGGTTGAATACCTTTAGCCGTCAGCGTAATGCCAAGGTAGTTAACGGAGTCGCGCAAGTTGTGGCACTTCTTGCCGTTAAGTGTGATGTGGAATTGGTCCAGACGATCGAACACCACACGTAGGTGTTCCAGGTGCTCATCTTCAGTGCTGGAGAATACGAGGATGTCGTCGAGGTACACGACAACAAACGGCAGGTCTCCAAAGATCTTCTCCATGCACGACTGATACTCATCAGGAGCAGTAGCGATGCCCATGGGTAGTCTCTTGTATTGAAACTTGCCCCAGGGGAGACAAAAAAGCGGTATACGGGCGACTCTGTCGGGCGAGCCGGCGCGCGTAGTAGCCCATGTTGGCGTCGAACGACGAGAGGAATTTAGCTCCAGCGAGCCGCAGCAGGATCTCGCGGATTTTAGGCACGTAATACGGGCTTCTACGTAGGTACTTGTTGAGAACTCTGTAATCAATCAGCAGACGTAACGTCCCGTTTTCCTTGATCAGGAAAAATGCTGGTGAAGCCATTTCCGAGCCGTAGATCTGTTCGAGAACATCTTGATTCACGAGTCGTTGAATCTCAGCCTTCGCCTTGTCTTCTATGCTACGCGGAATCGCGTACGGTTTTGCATGTACTGGTTTGAAGTCAGGTGATAGAGGTAGCACATAGTCGTTGAAGCGCATTCGTCCGAGGTGTCCGTCGTACAGATGTGCGTAGCCTTGCAGCAGTTTCAGGTAGCGAGCTGCTACTTCTCCTTACAGGGTGTCGGGCATCAGGTCTGTTGGGCTGACGGCCGTGTCCACAGTCTCCTTGCATTCGTCAGGAAACTCGTTGTCCGTCGTCACTGTCGACGCCGGTGCTTCACTGGGAGGGCCCGTATTAAGCGTGGTAGCGTAGCCGTCCCATTGGACAATTTTATCCTTGAAATTGAGCACTAAGCCCAGTGCTTCCATGAGATCTCGTCCAATGACCATTGGGTCAGAGCTGTGACCGAGGATCTCGAATCGGTGGGTAATCTTGGTCGTCGGGTTTAGGTGCGGAAACTTAAACTGCAGCACAGCGGTACCATCGCTCTTGACTTGGCCGCCCACCATTTGGAACGTTGTCTTGGACTCGACTTGTCTGCGGCCATGTGACGACAAGACTTTCATCGTGTCGGCGTTGATCACACTTTTGGAGGCTCCGCTGTCGAGTAGCGCATGAATCTTCTTGCTCTCCTTGCGCAGTTGTACCTCGATGCGTAGAGGCGCTTTGGGGGCGACGGGCTTTGGATCCACCAGTCCGATGAACTTGTACTTGTCCTCGTCGCTAGACTCGCTGTCACTGTGGCGGTCTTTGTACAGTCTTGGGTACTTCTTCGGCTTTGCCTTCTTCTTTGCATCAGCGCGTTTATGCTCATCCTGTTGTTGTTTCTTGAGCGCAAAACAGTCAGCGGTGTTGTGTGACGAGGTCTGATGGTGAGTACACAACTTGTTCGGGTTCTTGGTTGCCGAGGCCGAAGACGCGTGGTTGCTCTTGTCCTTGTTACCTTTGTGACGATCCGACTTCTCGGGCTTGTTGAAACGCGAAGGGCGCAATAATTTGCTGGAACTATTGCTTTCTTTCTCCTTGCAACCAGCCTTTTCTCGCATCTCTATGCGCTCAAAATACTGGATCAGCTCACTCATTCGTTCGTGAGCGACGCCAGATGCTGCGAGCTTGTCTTGCCATGCGTGCGGCATAGCTCCCTTGAAGAACCGGCACTGCTGAACCTCACGGATGACTTCCGCGTTAGTCGGCAGCTCCGCAAACATGCGTACCAGCTCCTTGAGCCGTCTGTAGAGCTGCTGGACGCTCTCGTTAGAGCGCTTCACCAGGCTCCATAGTTCTTCGTCGAGCGTCTCGCTGTAGTTGGCCGGGACTAACAGCCTTCCAATGCTCTCGTAGAACTCGGTGAAGGATAAGCCGTTCTGGACCGTCTGTCTGGCGTTGTCCTCGACGTCGCACTTCAACTCGCCGTCCAGGAGAAGAAGAAGTTGCATCGCGGCTTGCTCGACTGTCCAACCTTTCCGTTGAGCGAGGCTCTTGAAGCGCATGCTCCATCGCAGCCAGTCCTTAGCGTTGCCCCCGTAGAACTTGGGGATGTGGATCTTGGCCGTGTCGGCTGGAGCGTGCTCGGTTGCGGGGCTTGTGATGATCGTGTAGGTGACGTAGTCGTCCTCGTCGTGTTGCTTTCGCCCCATGTCTGAAGGTCCTTGATTCGCCTTGCAGATTTGATACATCAAAATGACGCGCCTTGGCTAGCAGAGGGTCGCGACGAATCTTGGGTTTTGTGGTTGACTTGGTCTTCATTAGGAAAAAAGGAAAAGTGAGTTTATTTGTGGGTGAGCGGGAGGCGCTTCGTCTAGTTTAAATATTCGAGCTACAGCATTCAGATTTTCAAACCTGGCTGTGGTGGATCTTCTCGTCTTCTTATTCTTGCTAGGCGCCACAGGCTTCATCCACGTAGGCAGGCAGTTATGACAAGTGCATTCTGGCGATCTACTAGCTGGCGTTCCAGAACGCACAGTGGCAAGCATACGGTGCGTAACCTCAGACTCGAGCGTCGGTGAGCTGATACTCACATGTTCTTGTCTTGTATATTTGTATATTGTAGTTAGCTGCGTGCCGCTAAAAGGAAGTGGGGGAGGTGGATCAACGCCAACGACTGATGGAGCGTCGAAGGAAGCGGGAGATTCGGAAAATAAGGAGAAGCAAGGCGAGTCATCGGGATCTCCTGAGACTGAGCAGCAGACGGAGCAGGCTTCATCAACGGAGAGTGAAGCCTCATCAACGGGAAAGCAGGAAAATCCCGCAAAGCAAACTCCGACAGCTACTACGCAGACCACCCAGGTGCCCTCAACTCCACCGGCTGAAGATACGAAGTGCAACGCACCTGCCCGTCGCCTTCGGAAGAAACTCGCGAAAGCGTGAGAATCCACAGTTGGTGTATGTTTTAGCTTTATGCCCTGATGCTAGGCGTATGTCGTGTTCATGGTTTTCATCCATTCACGCCCCAAGAAACTGAATGTCATTGCAGAATAGCTCGTCATTTTCGTTCTGAAGCTCCACTGATGTCGTGACAGCAAGGATAGAATCTAAGCTACTGCCCCCTCCTACAATTGATGGTGTTTTGAGGACGTGAAAATGTTACTTTGGATTCAGTTTCAACACACCGAGAAATTCAAATGTTTTGTGTGTACGGCAGTAGAATACTTTTTTTAAAAGTACAATACCAAGCATTTCTTACTTTGAAGTACTATTAATAGGGCAAAGACAGATAGGCACCAGGTAGTCAATGAAGGCTCACATCGCTTGTGGAAATATGTACTAGCTAAGAAACCTAGTGTCCATTACCACTCACAAATTTCAGGAAAAACTTCTACGGGCATGTTATTAACCAGCAGATGTCATTTTTGGGGGGGGCATCAAAACGAATGAAACTTCTTGATTTTCGCTTCGATGAACGCAATAATTTTAAAATATAGTTTCGTGTAATTACATAATCTTAAACATCTACTGCAGCAACCTGTCTGTCCGTCACACTAAATTGTCGTGCCTGTCACGCTTTTCCGGACAAATCATTGGATAAAATAATTTAAATATTTCTACTGGCTGCCGAGCGCAGCGAAGGTGGCTTCAATTGGTTAAAACTAGAATGTGTAATTGACATCAATAAATGCATGTGTTTCCCAGTTTACATATGGGGATTTGCACAAAGCTAATACATTATCCGAAGGCGGCATCGTTTTAATATTTTATACTTTTTCATAATGCATTGATATTTGAGTACTAAACGGAGGGCAGGGTGCTTAGCGTACACGTAAGCATGCGTGTTTCCGAGGACATGGTTTAAGTATACTAAATACTCTGTACTCAGTAGGATCTGCGAGTTACACTGACTAAAATGATAATTTCAATTTTTTTATTGTAAAGATATTAGCATTATTAATAATAAGTTATTTCTGGTATTGCTAAATCGTACATGTTACATGTACAGCAGTAGCCGGTCGTGTGGGCTTGCCGTAAGAACAAAGCTGTGCTTATAAACGTTGTCACTAGATCCACAAAGATAGATGGTTTAGATTGACGTGGAAAAGAAGTAATATGTGCTGATGACAATTACTACTGTATTGTTTCCTAAGCGTTTATTTAGACAACAAAATTCTGATACTTCTTAATAGGCAGACGCGTTGCCGACAAGGCGTAGAATAAGGTTTTACATGCAGCGGTAAGATAACAACACAACATGAGAGGTGTAAATTATGGTTATTATAAGTAGGCCCGTAAAGAAACGTTAATCAACTTAGAGCCTAATCTACGTTTAACCATCCTGGAATCATCGTTTAAGTATCAAATAAAAATACCGCCGTCAACAAAAGGCGTCGTGCGACGCATCGTTATATCCAAAGGCTACAGTATAACCATAACAGGCACAAATTGGAGTGTCTAATGACTAATTCTGAATCAGCACAAAATGAACACACTTCAATGCATAAGAAAATGCTACAGCCTGAATATTTTTATTAAATATTCAAACTGTTACACTTTTAATTTTCTTTCAAAGTAGCGAGTTTGGTATGCGAAGTGGTTAATAGTCAGTTTATTACAAGCTTAACCAGGCAGTACAAGCGGGTATTTGATGCAAGCTGGACAGATATTCTTTGCATTGTTGCAATCTAGGTCTCAGAAACGGCCCGTGAAATTGATCACGACGCTAAACTAAATATATTATTTAGCGTTTTTAGACTGAAGTGCAGGTGCTTCTGGGTGGAAGATTAAGGTACAGTGATCGCCAACAACAACAAAGAGACTTTGCCAAGATCACTAGCGTAATCGTTTATGAGCATGGTAAGTATGATGCTAGGGTCTCAGTCTTTTGTACCGGTAGAAATATTTACACGGCTTACTGGGAGCTCAGCAATTTGTAGCAAAAGAAACGCAGATTTATGAAATTAAAGAAGTCGATTTAGGCACATGGGGGACTCAGAGGATTTGGACTAATTATCCCGCCAAAGCGAAGCGAAGGCGGGAAGGCAAAAATCTGGAGTAAAACCGAAATTACCGCCGCGTAGCGGCGGCGCTTGGCTAGTTATTATAATAGAACTTCGCTTATGGTATACTTAAGTACATGTACTAGAAAGTTGCTATCTTCGACTTGTTATAATAAACATGAAAGCGCAGTAGATTTATTATTAAGATTAAAATAAATACTTGTACGTGCAATTTTTACCAGTGTAGCATTCTTTTGGGGTCTTTTCAGCCAATACCGGCATGTCCTTACCGGTACTACACCGCATGGAGGACAAAGTAAAAAAAAACTCTGGTAGTGAAAGGGTTTAGTACTTATCTAGTCATTTGTTGTTTTGCACGCACCCGTCACCACCACACCACCACATACCACACCTAGGGACCGCCTCTATACAATACAAGGCAACAACGCCCAAGGCAATTTCGGCTTTGCACCCATGAAGTAACGTAAGGCTACATGGCCCTTGGGAGATCCAGGAAATAGTAAAAATCGCTATAGGCTTGTAGCTGAGCAAACGGTCGAATGAGGTACGCGGTCTTGAATGTAGTGACTCCTTGAGTGAATATCTTAATTATTAAAAGGCATCTTAGAATGATTTCGCGGTGTCCGATACACACGGTTTCGCAGTACAGCAACCACTCCTGAATTAAATAAACGCTAACAGCGTAGACGACAACACCAAGATATCGCTTCAATAATAGTGTAATTGCCCATGGACAAAGTCTCGGACTGATGCCTTCCCTACGATTCCTTCGAAGTAGCTGCAGCGCATGTGTAGTGACATAAAAAATGAGTGATCCTAACCAACTTTGCATCGCTATTCAAGAAACGCTTGGCGAAAGGTTTCAGTGAAAGATACTGTTTCGAAATATTCTTAAGCAGTAATTTACCCGTCTGTCCTCAAGAATGATACTGTATCTTATCTGTTTTATAACTCAATCAACTTAGTCGGGGTATAGTAAAATAAAGACGGTAGGTACATTATTCAAGTCAAAGCTGAGTTCACTTTTCTTTTTCGCTTCAATGGATTCGACTCAAGCCGGGCGCTATCCGCGCAGCCCCACCAGTTCATGTTCGCGTCCATGTTGCAGTGGGCTCTAGAGGTTGGGCTGCTGGTCCAGACACAAACGTCGAAGCCCCGCGGCATCTTTCGAAGCCAAAGCAGCTCATCCAAGAAAAAGCTGAAGAAAGACCGGAAAAACGGCTCCCGGTCGGACCGACGCCTCTTGCAGACTGAGCACACAGACACATGCCAAGTGTCGCCGGATATGGCAGGCGCGCTCTTCCATCAAGTCGTGGAGAGCTGTCGAGAGTACATGGCTACATTGCTACAAGACGCACAAGTTCGTCTTCCACCTAGCCAGTATGAGACGAATGTACTTGGACTTGGTAGCAATAGGAACGAAACTGGACCGTGCAGTTAACTGTGCTGGTCTAACTGATAAGGTTAGCGCTTTAAAGAAGCCTGGCTGGACGTGGAGATAGCAACTCGACGCTAATAGGGAGAAAGAGGAGGCCGAACTGAGCGCCAGGGCCGCCAAGAACGCGCTGCCGTTTGCACGAAACATGTTGCCACACGAGCCCATGGAGGCCTTGACGCTGCTTAAGTTCGAAATTGACTTTTTCAAGCCTGGCAATACCGTCAACCATGTGGCCAGTATGAAGAAGGTTTTCTTCTCCGTTGTACGCTCGTCGAACGGACGTGTAGCCAAGATCCCGGACTGGTATATCCCTCCGTATGCGATGAGTTATTCACGGGACAAGGTGATGCAAGGGTCCGTGGGGACAGCTCATCGCGGTGTCTGGGTCGACAGGAAGCCCGAAGACGGCAAGAAACCCGAGAGAGACGAAGGAGAGCGACCGCCAAAGACTTTCCGAGTCGTGGTCAAGCGCCTGACTATCCACGCGGACGCTATTGAGGCTTTCCGACAAGAAGTGGAGAGCTGGGTCGCCATGGACCATCCGAATGTACTGAAATCGTATGCACTGCAGTCGCCCCGCTCTTGTGGTGTGTCAAGACGCCTCCAATGAGTCTCTCGTGAAGTATCTGAGTCGCCAGCGACAAGTGCAGGCGGACAAGAGACGTAGAAGAGACAGTGATCAACTAGAGCAGCCGTGGCCCTACCGCAACCAACGCCACGCACTGTGGAGTTTGTTCCTCCAAGCTGCGAGTGGCTTGAAGTATCTGCACGAAGACAAGAAGCTGGTGCATGGCAACTTGAAGAGCGCCAACATCCTCGTTGCTGCCGATGGCCAAGTGAAGCTGACGGACTTTGGCCTGGGCATTCTGGCGCTGCAGAACCAAGCGATACAGAGCGAAAGATTCCACGAACTTGGCTGGAGAGCGCCAAACTGCTGGAAGGACAAGAAGCTACTGCGTCGCCCTGGTTTCCAAGACGATATCTATTCCCTTGGCCTGTGTGTGCTGGATGTGCTGGTGGCGTCGCGGTCGTCGATTGCAAAGGGAGAGATAAAGTGTGTGGGCGATGAAGAGTTTGACCCGTTGGACAAGAGCGTGTCGGAGCTCATTCATGACGAGAGGCACAGGAAACTCGTCGAGGACATGTGTCAGCCCAAGCCGGGGGATCGACTGCAGCTGACGGACGTCATCAAGCGCATGGAAGAAATGCGGGAGGCAGCTGCGAGAGAGCCGATGGACTCGAGCGATTGCTGCATGCTTTGAATAGTGCACAACGTCTCGACTTTTTTATTATTGTTGCCAGGATTTGGATTAGCTATGAGTGAGCTAGGTATTTAGTGGTTTATACTGAGATGGCTTTGGTCGTTATTCAAAGCGTGAATAAACGATTGTAGCAAGCTCGACGGTGCAGGATGGCCGTGTGTCTCAGTGCAAATAGTGGACCTGAAGCATGCGGTGTTCATCCAACTGGGTGGCGGTGATTGCAAAGGTGCATCATGGAGATTCACCCATCGATTTGGTGGCCTCAGGTCTTTCAGAAGGAATCATCGACTCCAACCTGTACAACGTAATACTAGTAACACTAGTAGGCTGGTGTAATGAGGTAACTAAACTTACCGTTTAAGTTCTTCCTGAAGCTACGTCATTAACACCGGGTCTGCCTAAGGAAAGATATGACGGAGCTACATGGGAATAATGAAGTGGTAGTCGGTACAGCAAAGACTTCCGACCGCATGCTCAGCAGTCTTCTTTTTATGTCTACATGGGCGACGAACGTCTCTGACAGCGCACACTGACGAGAGTACCATTTTGGTGTCTAGAATACACAGCATAAATCTACAGAGCATTCCTCAAGCTATAGACTACTGCCCAGGGCTCCCGGAAGTGAAATTAATCGCATTTCAGATTCCGAAGTTCCCGCACATTATGCATTAAATTCTCAGAGTTCAGAATGGCCATTGTGAATTCTGATTCATATGACTCATATGAATCAGAATTTAACTGAAAATATCCACAATTGGAACATTTAACATTTTGTGTATTCCTTCACGAAATGTAATGTCCTTGTTCGGCAGACCAAATTTTCGCTGACTCGGAGGTGTATGCAAACCGGTGCAACCGACGCAAACTCAGCTTGCAATTGGCACACATCAAACTATAATACAAACTCTTGCTGTCTTAGCCATGTCTGACGCTTCTCTGACGCCTTCCCAACGCTCGAGGAGCATGTTTTCCCCAAAGCCATTAATCTAGTAACACGATCACGTTTTGATGCAGATATTTATATGCCACAGTCGCAGCACAAGTTATTTATTTGCAGATTTCCGATCTACCATGCAGGTATTTATTCTCATTAAATGAAGAAATCCATACACATTTTATTTTGAGAAAACACCGTAAAACAAACTGATGCTAGTTAACCAATGGACGCCTTCCAAAACCATCGTAAACAGCTGCCTTATCTGCAGCAGATATGCCACGACATATCGCCGACTTAAATCTCACCACACCTAATTTACGTCTCATCAGACTCACCTACCCCTGGAGTTATGCCGTGTACCTATCTTAACAGTTAATGTTGACATTTGTATAGTTTAAACTGACCATCACTCTGACGTGGGATGCCATCACTCTTCTGTCATATATCTTTGCATAAAGCATTTCGCGCCGCCAAACGCTGAAACGCTTCATTCTTCAATTTAGTCCCGAAGTGCACAAGTGACTCTCAAGGAAGTACGAACTCTACTGTGTTATTGTTAATGTTTAACTAACGCGCTCTAATCTAATTAATGGATTGGCTATAGCGATGGCCCACAGCACTCACTCTGCGCTGTTTTGGCTACAAAGGTGTATCAGCGACTCCAGTAGCGGCGACGAGAACGTCTCTCCCAATGTGTGTCCTGACCCGCGACGCAGTGGCACAGCTAAAGGCATTGATGCCGCAAGTGACACGGAGACGGAAGACTTCAGGGGCTCCACAGGAACTCTCACGCCGCCGTACTCATCTGCGCACCGAGCCACCACACCCGCTAAATGGTGACCAGTCATGGCGCCTATCAACCCCTTCAGCTCGTACCATTGCGAGCCCGACGACATCTTCGCCGGTGCTGCTCAACACGCCACCACGACGTACACCACCGTCGAAGACACAATCGCGCTCCAGTGACGCCAGAAATGTACTTCAAGACCGCAAAGAGTCGCGGCACAGCCGCCGCGCGAAGGCTGCTCCGTACAGCCGCCCTAACGCACTTCCTGTCCAGCAGTCGAACCGAACAGTCGTCAACTCGCGCGGTCTTATGCGGACCAGCCCCGAGCCGACGTTGAGCTCCCGATCCCGCGTTTCCCAGTCCCATGACAAGTTTGTCCCGGCCCAGTGGCCACGCCGTGTGGCACACTTGCGCGAGCAGTTCAACCCACTCGGCATTGTTTTCCCTGACGTGCCGCTCTATGGGTGGTGTGATTGGTTCTCGCCTTGTCGGGCTGGTGTGGGCCGCAACTCTTTGATGCATGTGTACTGCAACATTAACAGCTGCCCCGTACGTGGGTCAGTGCGGAAACGGACTGATGGAATCCAGCAAACTGTTTTTGGGGCGAAATGCGCGGACCCGCTCACTGGGAGTTGTCGCCGGAGAGAATATCGAGGCTGATGAGGTACTTGGAGAGTACCTGGGCGAGCTGGAGCACGTGAGCATGGACCCTTCGAAGCGTCCTCGCAACACGGGGTATCGTCTCGTCATGCAGCATTGGCCAGAGCGACCCACGCAGCCCATTCGAGTTGCTATCAATGCTGAGCGCTTTGGAGGGCTGATGCGGTTCGTAAACCACTCGTGTCGCCCGTGTGCTCGTTTTGTGGAGGTATCTAATCGACGACGAACCACGGTGGTAGTCGTTACGACAGAGACAGTGCGCAAGGGCGAGGAAATCTGTGTGGACTAAGGGAGCGACCAATGCCGCTGTGGACTTGATGATTGTTGCCACCGTGACATACAAGACCAGCGCGACCCATAGGCGATTTAGACGTGTGGTGGCTACGAAGACGGCGTCATCTAGCCTCACAATGTATTCGTGTAGGTAAGGATTGGTGGTCTTACATGTATATCTTCATTAACATTCAATGTGAATTCTGACGCCCATCTTCTTGTTCTTCTATTGGCGTTGATTGCGCAGCACGTTCTAATCGGTGGAAGAAGCCCACGCCCTTTCGTTTCGCGCCATCCTTCGCAAGTCACGGCGAGTTCACTGCACAACCTGAACAAGATTTTCGCGCGCAGATTTCGCGCGTTGAAGCTACGCGCCATGAGCTCTCAACCATCCACGCTTTTCGCGCGCAGTCCCAGTGCCGTGGGTTATCATCTCTCAGTATAGGACGCTGTGGTTGTGCGGCAGCTCCTGGAAGTCTCTCACTTCTGCGTTTGCCTTGTCAAACGCAAGCCACGCTTCGCTCTGCACCGCCTCCACAGCATCGCCTCACCCCACACCCCAGTATCCTGTCAAGGTACGCACGCTTCACACTACAGTACTAACATCTTGAAGTTCTCAAACACTGTGTTGCATCTTACTACGTAGATGGTTAAGAGTGCTGGAAGCACTAACTACAAGTTGGCCGAGATTGAGCGCCTTCTAGAATTAGCCGAAGACCATTTACCCTTGTGAAAAGATGCGTGGGAACGACTGGGAGGTGCCTACAACTCCAGCAGAGCTCGTGGGTGGGCGGAACGTGAGTTTGAGAGTCTACGCCGAAAGTTCAAGGTGCTCTACAGCACTCGCAAACATACTGGCAAGGCAACCATGCCACCGCACATTTCGAAGGCCACGAACCTGAAGAGGGCGGTCGGCGAGAAGGCAAACTTCGTTGAGATGGACGACGAGGGCGACGAAGACCAAGGCTACGACAACCTAGACGCCGACGCAGCTGGGGATGGAAACAACTATCAACCGGACTTTTGTTTTGACGTCGACCCCGACGAAAGCTGCTGCAGTGGCCGTGATGATGATGGTGGTAGCAGTGGCGTCTCCTCAATCCCCAACACTGCTGCAAGTTGTCGTCGTGGCACCATGTCTCGTACTGATGGCGACGGTGAAGGGGTCGCTACCGCTGTGAGCGGATCCGAAGGCGGTTTCCAAGAGCTTCTCGCGATGGCAATTTGCGGAGATGGTGTAGAGCAACTATCGCCTTCAACTGGACCTGGGACGCCGCGCCCACAACCGACAACCCGGTCAACTCGCTCTGCTGGGCGAAGTAAACCAAGCAAGACAGCAACGCCGCTGTCAGGCACTCCGTCAGATCCTCCCACGAGTTGTTCTGCGGCGAAGATGCAAAAGGCCGCGAAGAAGCCCGCGGCTCGTAGTTTCAAGCCAGGCACCCGTGACGAACAGGAGGCGATGCGCTATGACACGTTGCTTGATTACTCCAATCGTCTAGGTGGGTCAGAGTTGTACGCGCTCCGAGACCATGTCGGATCCAAACGCACGCGCGATGATGCCGATGCCGAGATGGTGGAGGCAAGCTTTGCCAAGGTTAAACGTGCACGAGCCGTGAAAGCCACTGCTGCTCTCAAAAAAAAACTCAGTGACACGCAAGGCGCTACTGCTTCCATGGCGTCCAGTATGTTTGAGATGATGTTACTTCTACGTGAAGAGAATGAACGCAAGGTAGAAGCTCGTCGCGATGACGAAGACCGCCGCCGTCGTGAGGAAAACGTTGCCAGAGAAGCTCGATTTGCCGCAGAGAAGGCTGAAGCGGAAGAACGCCGCCGCCAAGACAGGTTGGAGATGGATGAGCGCGCCCGCCGCGACAAGGAAGACGCGCGAGCTCGTACTCAGGAGCTGGTACTTCTGATTGGAGCTCTGATTAAGAAGGGGTAAGTGGATCGTATGGTAGGCGACGAGTACGCTCGGTCACGATGACTGTTGATGCTCTAGCGCTGAAGGCCTATAGAGCTGAAGAACACAATGACCACTTTCATTAGTAGCGTAGCTCGATCAAGCAGCTCTTGTTAATTTCAAATACAACAGCGATGGATGTGTTACATGAACGTCTTCATCTTTCGTTACAGCAAAGTGCCATGCACTTAACTACTCAAGTGTTACAATTCAACAAAACTAAATCGCAGACATGCTACTACAAAGTTGACATCTCTTCCATCTCGCCGGTAAATGTGGTGTAAATCTGCGAGATCCCAACCGTGCGGACGCGATAGTTACACAAACGAAATATGTTGTTGATGCGTAGCCCTCGGAGCTCAGGGTCGTAGGGGAGAGGGAGATTAAGACGGCTATACACCTTTTGCATGCTCCCCATGCCCCACTCCGCGGCCTGACGCACCGACGTGATTGCGTTATGTAGCGTGCGAGCTGAGCTCTGTAGCGACGGTAGGATTCGCTCAATGTCACCATCCTTGAGGGGAGTGAGAATCCGTCCGGTTAGCTCGGTGGAGCAAGGAAACGCAGAGTCGGACACGACGTTCATCCGCGTGTCGGGGCAGTACTTCGGGTCCAGCAGCTCCAATCGGAACCCCAACGACGTGTCCGAGTCGTTCCACGACCCCGGAGAGTTGTGCTTGCTCCAAATAATACAGCTATCCGCCGCGAAGCAGTTAGTACCCGTCACGAAGACGCCATGGAGCCAGTCATTATGCATAGCGTTCTGCAAGTCTGCACTTGACGGTTGCATGACCTGTACTTACACAAACAATGAACAATGCATGTAGCAATTAGCTCGTTCTCAGTCATATCATGTAAAGATAGAGTAACGCACCCGTAGATTCTTTCCATCGATGAATCCAAATGTGCTCTTCAATAACGGCTCGCGAGCCTCCACACGGCGTGCCAACTCAACTTGGCGGGCCGGGGATGGCCACGAAATACGTGCCGGTCGGTAGCTCTTCAGCGTACCCGCCAACGCTACTTCAGCTTTACGGAGAGCTCTTGCAAGAGTACTCGGGGGCACTCCGAACAACATGCACAGGGTACTGACCTCCATCGAACCCACGTAGAAGCACAATATGAGCCCCAGGCCCCAATGATGGTAACGCAGTTTAGGAGGACGGCCTCCAGTGGAAGACACGGGGCGGATGTGGTAGAAAGCTGAAAATCTTTGTAGCAACTGGTGGAAAGAAGCTCTGTTATCAGCAGAAAGTCAGTATGTAGATAGACCATTCAACACCAAATAAAGTGCTACCTCGTTAAACTTGTGGCATTCAGGGAGTTCTTGTCCATGCCGTTCATGTAGAGCGACATCCACGCCGACTCGCTCGGTTTTCCAGGCATTGCGATGTCAGGTAGTGGCGACTCCGCATGGCGACACGCCAAGCATCCTCGATCATCAGCCGGTACACCTCAGCTCGCACCTCGTTGACACTATCCTCTACCTGCGCGAAAACCTGAGCCAAGTAGAACAGCTCATTCATCTCGCACTCCTCCTCCATGCTTCTTCGTGCCGCGAAAGTGAAAGTGAAAAATGGAAGGATTCATTCGAAGTCCTGTCCAGTTTAAAGTGTCAGGTATACATCCAGTCAGTTTACTGTATCCAGTATTATTTTCTAATTTTGGGACACTGTTGTTAGGACAAAAAGATCGTTAGTAAGTTGGTTGTGGTGGCAACCCAACGTGATATGCTTGACATAATACTTGCTTAAACCCACCTTTTCTGCAGCAGATAAGGCACCTGTTTACGATAGTTTCCGAAGGCGTCCAATTGTTGAAGTGCGATTCTCGCACGACATTAAACAGCGGGACGTCTCCTCTTTATCATTAGGGTCTTAAAATTGTTTTTCATTCAGCCGTTTTCGAGACAAGCGACTTTGCCACTGAAGAATGCTCAAACATTTTTATTGGCCCGCTTAATGCAAAATTTCAAGAGGGATCGATTGGTGCTATTTATAGCCCTCAACTTGCTGTCCTTCGGTGTTAAATTTGAAACTGAAGTATTGAATTTTCAAAAATCGAATATTTTTTTTGTTTTTAAACATTTGACAGCTGAAATCATTTTGAACTACGCTGGAAAATCGTATGTGTGTTCTCCCTGAAGTAGGCGAAGATTTACCCATTTCTTTACGAAGGCTTTTCTTGGTACGCGACACACACTTTGTAACGGGGTACAATCCAGTGTGCCCCATGTTACATAAAGAGTGACCTGTCACTCTTGTGGACACCTGGTACACGGTACCAGGTGCTCTCGGAACCAGTCAGTGCATGACTACTTAGCTCCACTATAGGTAACCTCTAGTTTGTATGAGACCCAAGCTTATCTTACTTATAAATACATCAGTCTTAAATTTACTCCTCTAAGTAGCAAACCGTTCCCACTGAGGCCGGGAACACGTGGACTTACGTTCACTCGGGTAGCTAATACCCTTAAGCACTTCCTCTGTGCAAGGTGCTGTGTGACCCCATCACACTTGGTAGCACTCGTAGTCAATCCAACACCATCGCGGGTAGATTGAGCTACCTGAATCCTCTGTGCGCTCAACATTTGAGCCAAGATGGACCGAAGCGAGTTTACTCGCTTGAACGACTCACAGTACGAGTCTGTTCGGAAGATGGGATGCATCTTTGGACAAGATGTCCTTCGCAGCTTGGCGGCGGCGACGCCTGCCGAGCAACAAGAACGCGTGACCGCGTTTAAGACCTACGAGCGTGGTCTCATCGCTCACGTCCGCGGGAGCTTGGAGGCCACGATGGCCGCTCCCCAGACAACCAGGCCTAAGCCGGTTTGGCTGAAGGTCCCCGCGTTTGAGGGGGAGGAAGGGGAGAACCTTCACTTCTGGGTCCGTGAGGTGGAGAAAGTCATGAAGGCGGGTCTCATCTCGGACGAGTCAGTTCGGGTAGCGTTTGCCCTGTCCAACCTTGGTGGACGTGCCAAGCACTGGGCATACACCAGGGAGACGACATCTCCTGGGTGCTTTGCATCTTGGGCTCAGCTGTGTGAGCAGCTTCGAGCCGCGTTCCTACCGGCGATCAGCGAGTTCCGCCAGCGCTCACGCTTTCTCGCGTGTAAGCAAGGTAGACGTGAGCGCAAGAGATGCGCATGTTGGTGGCATCTCTGGCAGGGAATCCTCTGCCTGAAGACGCCAAGACAACAGTCTTCATGGACGGCCTAAACGTCGGTCCTGCTCTGCACCCAGCTATTCCGGGTGCAAGCGACAACTATGGAGGAGGCGATTCGAATCGCCCTCCAAGAAGAGTACAGCCACAAGCAGGCTGGTACTCCTCGGGAAGAGGAAAATTGCCACGATGAGAATGGCGTTCCTCGGGAGGCGGAGCATCGAAGCAATGACGCTGTTGCTCCTGCTGTCACGCAGCCCGTTGATACCGGTGCGTACAGCGAGCCCGAATCCATGGACTTAAGCTCAGCCGAGAGCTTGGTCCGCTGCTATGGATGCGGCGGACATGGACACTACCAGCGTGTGTGTCCCTCGCCAGGCCTCGGGAAGAAGACAGCCCTTGGACCCCAAGTCCGGTGACGCAGGCCACGGCCAGGTGGACGAAGCCTCCCCGGCCACCAGTAGAGGCAGTATGCCCTACTGAAGAGCGCTAAACCTTCGTGATGGGTGTGCAGGTTGTGCACACCACGGGACTTAGCCCAGAGAGACGTGGTTCTCTCAAACCGGTGAAGGGCAGTGATGGGCTGCTGGTAGTACACTCGGTGTACGGGGGTACGGTACCCCTTGAGCGTTTGATGAGTTCTGGGGCGTTGATACGCCGCCGGAACGTCGCTTGGCATAGCGACATCCGACTGCACTCTATGTCAGAGTGGCGATCGTGGGCTGGTCCTTGGTGGACTAGCCTTTGGTACGGTGAAGGAAGTACCAATGGTCCTCAACGGACCTAAACGTTTCAGCTCGATGAACTCGCGCACCGCGGTGTCGCTCGCAGTTCTCGCCATGAACAACACGGCTGTGCTGAACATAAGGCACAGCCCGGACTTTGGTGTGGCAAGGCTGAGAAGGGCCTACCAGTCCAGGTCTATGACGGAGCATTGGTGAGTCATGTTCCCACCTCCGTCATGACTGGGTCGTCTGATACAGACCGCCAGGACGCAGAAGCGTCACGGAGCTGTCAACGCGTCGACAGCTCTACGTACAGCAAGACCATGCTACGCTGCGGCAATGCCACGGGCATGAGTCTTTTGCCCGGCGTGTGGACCTGCTACATCAGCAGCGTACAACGCCGAAGGTCGTCGCGCCGTACGGTCTTCAACAGTGGTTATGCCTTTAAGCGCTAAACCAGGTGGGTAACTTAGGACCACACGGTCGCCCAAACCTTAACTGAAGAGGAAGGCGCTGAATGTGCTTCCTATGTGGATAACCTGGTACCACACGCAGTCGCCCAGACTTTAACTGAAGATGAAGACATGACCATGCTTCCTGTGTGGGTAACACAAGTACCACACGCAGTCGTCCAGACTATAACTGAAGAGGAAGGCATTGTCCATGCTTCCTGTGTGGTAACACAGTGCCACACGAGGTCTCGAGTGCCTCTGATGTCGCCAACGAGACATCACGACGTGGGTAACGAAGTGCCACGTCACGTCAGCCGCCGCAAGTCGGGTCTGAACCTTGTTCAGGCCGACGTCGCTTCAAGCGACTCGGAGTCCAGGGCCCGGACTCCTCTGACTCGGTCGGTGGACACCAACTCTGTCCGGTGTGTGTGCGAGTCTGCCACGCCAGCTGATCCCAACACCAAAAGTCGTCGCGCCGTATGCGCTTGGACAGTGGTGGTGCCGAAGGGCATTCATCAGGTGGGTAACATAGGTCCACATTGCGGGTAACAAGTTCCGCAAGCAGCGAAGCTGCTTAAGGAGACCGACATTCGGTGCTCCGAGCTTGGGTAACAAAGTTCCACGCAAGGTCACTCAGACCATAACTGATAAGGAAGTCGCTGTTTGCGCTTCCGGTGTGGGTACCAGAGTTCCACACCCAAGGCGGGTAACATAGCTCCGCACACAGAGCCATTGGCTCGAGGCGCGAGGCTGTCTTGGCCTCGCCAGACGTGAGCAACTCACTCGACGTCAAGTCGCACAGACTCAAACTGCTGACGCGAAGGCTGGGTGCCTTCGGTCGACACGGCCGACGCGGTCGTCCATACCGACGCAGTGCACAGGGCGGAGAGCCGTCGCACCTGCCAGTGGCTATCAGAAGCCACGAGAGACTCAGAAGTCTCAAGGTTAAGTGAGGGAGAGGCTCGGAAATACCTTTCCTCCTTGGCTTTCCACGAGGCAGGTAGCCGTCGTGCTGCCAGTGGCTATCACAAGCCACGAGAGACCCAATAGCCTCAGGTGTAAGTGGGGGAGAGGCTAGGAAATACCTTTCCTCCCTGGTCTTGAGGTAAGACCAAGTTCCTTACGGAACCAGGCGTCGATGTACATCGACTGCAGGCTGGAGGCGAACAGCCGGGCTAGAGCTGTGGTAGCTCTAGCCGATCAAGACATAGTGGCGAAGAAATCCACGGGCGCAAGATGCCTCGGAATCGCTGAGCGAATCAGCAGTGTTGGGGTTGCAAGCAACCACACACGAGGCAAAGCGCGGGCCTAGTGCAATCACCGCACTGGTCCCTTGGTCATGAACGACCTGTCGAGTAGGGTGAACGGAACGTCTCACCCGCCGACAAAGCGGTTGCGGTACGTGATGTACGCAACGCGCCGGGTATAATGGGCCGTGGAGCCATAACCCAAGTGTGGTGCACGAGTGCACACACAACTGACCAGGTGGTGGTCGAGGCAACGCACGCAGTCGTAACTGGTGCCGCGCCGAGCATGACACCGTGGTGATGTCTGCTTGCATCACCATGGGCTGGTACCCGTGAGTACTCGGTGTCAATGCCAGACACCAATGCCGCAGTGGCATAGTGGTGAGATGTGCCCCACCACGGTCGAGTACCATCAAGGTACATGGTGTCTGTGACAGACACTGGTATAGGTGCAAAGGATATGCACCATACCACGACCCGATGCGCTCTGGACGCTGTGAGTCAACGCCCGTACCGTGACCATCGGCACTGGCTGCTGTCGAGCAGCCTGCCAGGAGTTCCACGTAATGAACTCGTCGTGCATGACACACATGACGTGCACGGAGCACTTATGGTAGCTGTGGTACGTGTTGTACACAGCGTACCTCGTGTACGGGCCCATGGACCTGTACACTGTGCTTGCACATGCGTCGTGCATGATGCGAGCCCTGGCCATGAATCTGTTCAGGCGACAGCACAGCAGAAGCTGTTGCCGCCAAACATGGCAACCTTGTGGTGGGCGTACCGCACCAAAGGTTAGTACCGTACGGTACATGGTGTCGATGGGAGACACCTACACCACGGTTGTGTACCGTCACGGTACACGGTGTCGATGAAGGACACCTTCGCGCCGTTGGTATGGTGACCAAGACGCGAAGAGAGCGTGGCAGAAGCTCCGCCCGCAAGGATGGATCCTTGCTGGAGCCAAAGGCATGGCCCGAGGTGAGCTGAGAGCTCCCTCTAGTGCTGTAGAAGGTGTTGCCCTTCGCGGTGTCGTCCCTCGCGGGAGCCACCATGCTCCGGACGCCTTCACGAGGACTGTCGTGTCCTCTGGTGCGAACTAGGGGCGAATGCCACACGTTCGGATGCTATTGAACGCTGTGCCAAAGCACTGTACGCGCGCTAGCGCAGAAGCTAAGGCAGCTCTGAGTGTAGGCTTTGCGGCCAACACAGTTGTGAGCATAGGGATGCAAATCCCAGTGAGCTTTAACAGCACAAGTCACTGTGGGTGTGACTGAGAGCCGCGCCAGTCTCGTGGCTGCTCAGTGTGAGATTTTACCTTTTGGTGTTTTAATTCTCTCGTTTCTGATTGGAGGGTCAGTTGTGCTTGGAGAATCAGGTGATTCTCAGTTAAGTGCGGGATGATGTAACGGGGTACAATCCAGTGTGCCCCATGTTACATAAAGAGTGACCTGTCACTCTTGTGGACACCTGGTACACGGTACCAGGTGCTCTCGGAACCAGTCAGTGCATGACTACTTAGCTCCACTATAGGTAACCTCTAGTTTGTATGAGACCCAAGCTTATCTTACTTATAAATACATCAGTCTTAAATTTACTCCTCTAAGTAGCAAACCGTTCCCACTGAGGCCGGGAACACGTGGACTTACGTTCACTCGGGTAGTTAATACCCTTAAGCACTTCCTCTGTGCAAGGTGCTGTGTGACCCCGTCACACACTTCCTGTCTACAACCTCACTACTAGCCGGGACAGTTCCCTGGTCATCTCGTCCATCCGTTTGTATAGCATCCCCGGCAGTCTCAGTCACTCCGTCAAGTTCTTTTGCTCGCTTTGCTGCGGCGGCGGCAGCTTCGCGCTCTATCTTCTTCTTTTTGAACGCAGCCTGACGACCTTTTCTTTCTGAATCTGCTTTGTTCTGCGCGTGTCCTCATCGTTCGGCGGGTCGTACAATGGGTCATTTTGGAAATTCTTAGGAACAAATGGGCGAACCTTATTGTAGAAGGTCCGGATCTTCTCGAAATTTGGAGAAGGGTTTGACAAAAGCTCTATGTGCGTTGTTAGTAGGCTGTGTACGCGGGTAGCGTCCGTAATGATGCCGTCGTACTCGCGGCGAAGATCCCGGGCCACTGCAGCTGAGTCCGGACAATTACGGCTTACTCTGTGTCTTCTCCCCGCTTGTCATTTGCGATAGCGAACACAGGAACTGCTCCAACTCCATGGCCTTCCCCTCCAAGCACTTCTTGTCACAGGAGTCCTCTCGAAAAAGACACGTGGCAATATCACGAAGATTTCTGTCATTCAAATTGATGCAACCTTCCATAGTACTGGAATCCCCGTCAATTTCACTGTCGCTTGTTAAGATCTCGCTACCGCACGAACATTCATTCTCTGAGTCTGGGCCCCACTCGCCATCTTCACTGACGTCTTTTCTTTTGCTGCTAGTGTCACTGTGCTCTTCGTTGCGAGCTACTACAGTGTCATTCTATGGGGCCGTGGCGGTGTCTGCGGGCTACTCCATTGCAGCCCCTTACCACTGATACACCTCCTCTAAATTTAGACAAAATCCCCTCTCATGAGAAAACCACTTTAGCGTAATTAGCCACTTTAGTGCGCAATTTTGGTCTCGTTAAAACCAATTTCGTAGTGAAAAATGCAAAGGCCCAGGTGCTGATTTGACTGTTTGGGCTTAAAGAGGAAATAGCAACAATTAAAGGGCATTGTTTTGCACCAAAACCAGACGGGTTTGAGCAATGTGCCTGATTGTCAAACGTGAAGGTTGATTTGAGGTGACCAGTTACGTGCACGGTTTGGCTATAATACCATCTACATTTCGCCTTGAAGGATCATTTCCTTCGTGAAAAGACGCCCTTCGAAGTCCACGGTAATGCGTGGTCTCTTTCCTTTGACACAGGGTGCTGGAGGTAGCAGCAAAATATGATATCGCACCTCTTCTTGAATTTCACGCTTCCTCTTAGCCAAACAGCCTTGCTGACATCTCCGCGTGACCCGCCACTCGCAAAACGCCGGAGACGTCTTTGCATGCTTACTAATGAAAGTGGATACAGTCCCGTGGTACGGAAGCCGTTGACAGCGTTGTCGGGAGTCTGCATTAGGCTACTCCTGTACGCTTTACATGTAATGTCGATTGCGTCGGACATTGAAACCGTACAGTCCGAGCTGACATGTAACTTGGTCTGCAAAGCCATATTCACTATGGGTTTAAACGGCTTGAAGACAGCCACATCAAGTGGCTGGTACAGATGTGTCGCATTTGGCGGAAGGCCGACGAGCAAAATCCCTTTGTCCGAGGACGCTGATACTTCACCTGTAATATAGTACTCGTTAAAACCGATGAATACATAACATTTTATTTTGAATTTGGGGGACCCAAAAATATAACTTTCCGATTCCCACGTGTATGGAACTGTTGTCCAGCACCGATACTACTGGACGCTGCACATTGTATCTTGTCAAGTGGGCATCAAACAACTTTAGCCACAGCTTAAAGATGCCCGCGTTGCTGAAACCCTTCGGCGCTCCAGTCACAGAAGTGTTGTCATTTGAGATCATTTCATGGTGGTAGATGCGCTAGCCTGGTAGAATAATGAGTGGAGGCACTGTTTTACCAGCAGCATTCACTGCAGCCACCACGGTCATGTGGAAGTTTGCTTTTGGCTCTTGTGTTCACACGTTAGATGATCCTTTTAGGGCGACCACTTTCCGAGACGATACATTCAGCATAAAAGATGTCTCGTCCATATTGGAGACGCGACTCTTATCGAGCTTGTGTTCGATAACGAGTCGCGTCATCGTGTAGAATCGACCCCGCACTGCCTCCCCTCCAACATGGTTTCTGACACGGGCAATCTGCTGAGCAATTCGTGGAGTCAGGATCGGATGCCGCTCAATAAAACGGCGATACCAACCCGTCGTGAGCGGTTTTGGCGGTGCTGTGTGCCGCGTTGGCATGGGCTGCATCGCGAGGTATACTTCGTTGGCCCTTGGCAAGAATGCTAGAAGGGCCAACGGGTACACCAACCCGCTGCATAGCAGCAACCCACTCTATTAAGCCCGCCTCAAGCTCCGCTGGCAGCACTAGCTTGGTGCCGCGGCGGCTGCTTGATAGAGACTTGCCTTCTCTCTGGTCCTTAGCTTTGTTAAACAGTGTCATCACAGGGATGTTTGTCACGCGCGATACGACGGCGTACTTATCTCCTTGCTGCACTCTATTTAGAGCTGTCTTCCGGTCTGTAGCCGTGTTGGCCCCACCGCGCCGCAGCGTTATCCCCTCCGTAGTAGTCTTTTCCTCTTGTGCACGAAGCGAGTGGCCGTGGCTGATACAAGATCGGACCATTTCTAAATCAAGCAATATTACTGGCAGAAAAAATGCACCGTGCATGCATTTGGCATCATACACTAAAGTGGCGAATTACGCTAGTACGAAAAACGAAGGGTCATATGTAAAACCAATTTTTTTTGAAAAAACTCAAAAATGTTAGCTAGCATCAATTTGTTTTACGGGGTCTCTTATTATGTGATGACCATTCTTGGTCTGTATTTACATAGCTAGAATTAAAGTGTGACCGCATAAAATCGCTTCCCATACATGTTGCATTAAAATAATGTGCAGTAATTAGTGCACTTATGCACCTGCTACAGCCCGTATTAATTTAAAAAAACTTGTACACAGTGCTGACAACGACTGTTTGAACGTTCAAAGTAAAAAAACGCATTAAAACGCCTCCCTGAGTGTATATAAGACCACGCAAAACAAAATGATACATACGAATCGCGCTTTAAGCACTATAAACGAGAGCGGGGCATCTCCTCTATCTCTTGAGCCCTTATATGGTACAGAATGCTTAAAACAGAAAACGTTGTGATCGCTCAAAAATATTATCTCCATTTATGGGCCCTTGTAATGACGGTATATTTAGGAGTGTTGTGAGCTCAATATTTTTTCACTTTTAGAAATTCAAGTGTTACTTAAAAGCCCTTGTAAAAGCAATTGAAAAGGGTAGTTTTACAGTTTTTCGATGGAAGTTTACGCCAAATGTCACAGTTCCGGTTAAGTGCGAAAATCAATTGACAAACTTTAAGCTCGATTATCTCGATAACCCTTAATGGTTCGTAAGTATCAGTTTGTTTTGCGTGGTCTCTATAATGACGTTTGTTCGTCGTATATTATACGACGAACAAACGTCATTATGGAAAATTTGAACGTCTAATCGCGTGGCACAGTGTACCAAAACTGAGTTCAGATTCTACCCAGCCATACCTCAGCAGCCCCAATAGAAGCACTCAAGAACTTAAACGCCAGGGACACCAGCCATCAGATTTATACTGAGTTGCTTCACGCAAGTAGAGAATAAAACGCGGCTTGAATGGGTTTTAGAGCTTCTTGCTTGACGGATAGTGATGCGAATGATATTACCCGTTGAAGCTACACCAAGAAGAATACCATAGCACAAAGAAATTCTTAATACACGAATGGCTTTGCACCATAACCCAAAGAGAGTTTTAGTACACGTATGGCACGGACCAGTTGGCACTTGGTACAGTTGGAGATAGGTGACATCCTCCAATAATTTCTCGTTGTTCACCTAGGCTTGGCTGTGCGTCTCGCTGCAACAAAATTGCTTGAAGTGGTGGTCGCGGGCAGCGAAAGCTTGCCGTGAAGCTCATTTTCAGCTGGAATACAGCTTGAACACTTTTTCATGCTGCCGCGCATTACCATAAGAGCGCTATCCAAATAGAAAATCGATCATTTTTTCTGAAGTAGTCCTATAAAACCGAGGTGCCAAGAATACCTCTTTTTAAAGCCGCAAAAAGAAATAGGTGCAGCACCTATTTCTTTTGGACAGCGACGGTTTATTTCATTCTAACCAATTAAGTAAGATGGACAAGACTTCTGAGACCAACATGACCAGGCTGCAGTTCCACGGGAACAAGGCGCATTTCGCTGGTTGGAAAGACGAGTTCGTGGGTCATCTGGCTGCTAGGAGCGACGCCATCACGATTCTCGAGCTTCAGCAAAATCGGGCGAAGCCGCTCACGTGCTACAAGGATTTGCTCAAATCCCAGCCGTCCCGCCTAGCGCACGGCGAAGCGCGTGCAGGCGCACGAGCTGCAAGAAGCGCTGCTCAGGGGACAGAAATCCTACATCAAGGGTCTTCTAAACCAGACGCTGCCAAGGAGCTTCGCTGACGAACGGCTCATGCGTGAGTCGGTCCATGTGATCTAGAAGGCCGTTGCGAAGCGTTATGGTCTCAACACTGCGTCCGGCGTGATAGAGCTGGTGCAGAAGTTTAAGAGAGTGGCCAACTCGGACTTCAAGAACGTTTCGCATCTGTTCCATCAGCTCAAGGCTGCTCGCGAGCGAGCGAACAGGAGCAGCATTGAGGCTCTGGGTGGGAAGATCATATCGTTCCATCGTGCTCATCAAAGTCCTGGCTATTCTGCCTGGTCACCTGTGGGGCTCAGGAATTGAATTCCAGTCAGGAGACTTCACGGCTGAGAAGGTGGAGCCAAAACCGGTCGCCAACTTCGATTCCAAGAGCCAGGCGCAAATCATGGCGCTGGGCAAGGGCATTGCGGTGAGCCACGTGCAAGCCGGGACAGCCAAACTTAAGGCAAGTGCACTGGGCAAGCGAAAGGCCGCGCCCGAGCCCATCAGCGATCTGCACTACAACGTGGGACATAAATCGTGCCACTACTGTACTGGGGAGTTCAACGACATGAATGATGTCGGTCCTCATCTGATTGCTGCCTGCCCCAAGATGAAATACGACTTGAGCCTGGGCGTCCAGCGCAGGAACATCTGGAGCCGAGGCAAACAAGTGGGCACTTGCTGGTCGAAGCCGCAAGAAAAGGGCAAGTCGGCTGCCAAGATCAAGAAACCAGCCCGCAAGCAGGTCCCGGTTGAGGACTGTCTACCGAAACCGGTGAACGCGTGCGAGACGGTGCACCCAGCCGCTCCACAAACTTCACCGCCTGTCAGCCCGCAAACGACAATGTTGACACCCGGCTACGAAGATATGCACGGCATCGAGCCAATGGACACGGACGAAGCCATGTCGTTCTTCGACTTGCCAATCAGCGCGGGACAAGTCACGGAAGCGCCAACCAGTGATGGGCAGATCGCCGACATGGCGGCAAGCGTCAACAAGATGGCAGTTGACGTGGAACAAGCGGTAAGATCCATGTATCATTTTCTGCTTGACAGTGAAACATTTCTGACCAATGACTCTTGGGTACTCGATTCAGGATGCGGGTTAGGGCTAACCAATGAAGAGTCCCGGTTCGTGGAGAAGAGATCCAACAACTGCTACATGTTTACATTTGCAGAAGGGTCTAAGCATACAAATACACCCATTGACACTGTGAAACTTTATTTGCATGGTCCGGAGGTATCCGACCGTTTCAGTTTACGAACATTGCGCTAATACCGCATACTAAGTCGAATATTCTTAGCAAATACTGGCTACAAAGGGGAGGGTATCATATTATAGGGTCAGCCAATGGCGACTTTAAATTTGTCCTCTATAAGAACCAATTGGTTTTTGTGGCCACGGCACTTAACGGGGCGTATTATTTACAATCCAAAACAGTAAAAGAACGACAAGCGTTCTGCCATGCGGTGAAAACGCAACCATCCAAGCCACTGGTACTGCCAGGAGTGGGCAAAGTAGAGGCTGCACTAAAGGAATGGCACGTAGCGTTGGGGCACTTGAGCAAAGAGCAGGTGGTCACAATGTTGACCAAACCAGTGGTAGCCGGTATGCCACACTAAAGGCATCTGATCTAAGACAAGTACCATTCTTCTGCATAACATGTACGGAGATGAAGAAGAAACGGATGTCGTATCGCAATACAAAGGGCTCAAAAAATGCAAAACTGATCAGCACGATACACATGGACATAAATGGTTCGATGAAGACAATGGGAGTCATTGGAACCGTGGGCACTATCAAGTACTTTTTTAGCATCATTGATGACAACACGTCATGGCATTGGACATACATTCTACGGAACAAGAAAGATGTGTTCGAGAAGGTCCGAGAGCTCCTGCTGCAACTGAGCGTGAAGGAAAGTTCACAATCAGGAGCACTCGATCCGATGGTGGAACTGAGTTCGTGAACTCAGCGTTCAAAGACTTCTGCATGGAAAAGGGCATCATCTTTCAGACATCAAATGCATGCAGCCCAGAAGAAAATGGAGCGGCAGAGCGGGATCACCAAAGCAAACTAGACAGAGTTTGCTGAGCGCTCAAAGATGCTGACATGAAGCATAGATGATGGCCAGAAGCCTTGATCTAACTGACCTATATTCAAAACCGTACCCCAATGAGTCGGTTGGGTGGAAAGACACCATACGATATGGTGCACGGGAAGCCACCCAGCATTAGTGGCTTACCTGTGTGGGGTAGTGTCTGCTTTGTCCACATACCGGCTGCACTTCGCAAAGACAAGAAACTGTCTGCTAGAGCGCTAAAGTGCTGGTTCCTGGGTGTCTCAGAAGAAGCCAAGGGCTACAGACTATGGGATGTCTATAACAACAAACACATCGTTGCTCAAGATGTGCTGTTTGACACAACCAATGTAGCAAACATTGTCAATCGAGCCTTTGACAAGTCCAACCCGGAGGTCACAGCTCAATTTGCTCTGCGAGAGATACCCGGAGCAGTGGGAGAATAGCAGACTGCATCTGAGCAGGAGAGAGCTGAAGCAGTGGAAGTTGCACCTCCCACTGTGTCTCCAATGGAGTCCGCTGAAGCAGTGGGGGTATTCAAAAGGAAACGGAGCGCAGGGTTAGCGGAAGCTTCACCGCCCGTGGCGCGACCCCGTCGAGAGTCCAAACGACCAAAAAGGTATCAGGACTATCAGTGCTTCCAAGCAATCCTGTTCAAAGCTAACGCGGAAGAGATCCTAGAAAACAACGTCTCCATACCAAGAACTATCAGAGAAGTTCTGCGTGGACCCCATAGAGAGCAATGTAAACAGACCCTAGAGTTAGAGTACGACTTTCTCATCGAGAACAGAACCTGGAGATTGGTACCACTACCGCCTGGCCGAAAGGCTCTACCATGTCACTGGGTGCTCGTGGTGAAATACAGCGCTGACGGTACCGTCGAGCGATTCAAAGCACGACTCATTGCTCAAAGTACTGTAACTACCAAGAATTTGGAGTTGACTGTGACGAGGTATATGCACCGGTAGCAAGGTTTGAGTCCCTTCGCTTGGTGTTAGCCATTGGAACTATACAGGACTGTCATACCCATCAAATGGATGTCCACACTGCGTTCCTAAACGGTACCATGGAAGGAGAACAGAAAATCTACATGAGACAACCTCAAGGGTTTGCGAAGCAAGGCCAAGAGCAGCTGGCCTGTGAACGTCTAAAAAGCATATACGGGTTAAAGCAGGCCCCTCGCATAGAGCTCTTCATACCTTCTTGACATCGATGGGTTTTGCTCGTTGCCACAAAGTGTTTTGTATCTATCGTCAAAAGTGGGAGATGAATGGCTTTTTGTCGTGGTATATGTCGATGACCTCACTATTAAGTCTCGTGACATGGGGCTCATCAACCGACTGAAAGCCGAACTGTCAAACGGTTTAAAATGAAAGATCTGGGAGACATTCACTACATTTTCAAGATGGAAGTGCGACGCAACAGAAAGCAGCGAGTGATGATGATCTCACAACGCAAATATATCGCTGAGCTGATAGGTAAGTACAACATGGTGACCAGCACACCTGTACTAGCCCCACAAGCTCCAGGGTTGACGCTAGAAGCTGAGACGAAGATGAATGCTGAGCAAATAGCAGCGCAGCATTTCGACTACCGAGGCATAATTGGATCACTCCAATACCTGGTCCGTGGAACACGACCTGACATTGCCAACGCGGTGAGAGAATTAAGCAAGCTCCTATCGTGTTACAATCATATACACTTGGAAGCGGCTAGACGTGTCCTCAAATACTTGAAAGGGACGTCAGCGTACGGTCTACTACTCGATGGAAAAGAGAGTGACGTGACTTACGAAGTGTACACACACGCGAGCTTCGCGTGTCATCCAAAAGAACGCAAATCAGTCACCGGCTATGTGATTAAAACGGCTGGAACCAGCGTGTCGTGGTGTAGTAGCAAGCAAGGAGGTGTTTTCCTCTCTCTACTGCTGAGGCAGAACTCATCGCACTAAGCGAACGTGCTAAGGAGAGCGAGTGGCTATGGCATCTTCTAGGAGAAATGAAATTTTCCACAAAAGGGTCCGGTGCAAGTCTGGTTCGACAGCAATGCTGCCATCAGCATCGTCAGCAACCCAGGAAACCACGAAGCAAACACGCACATTGAAATACGGCTTATATTTACGAGAGACATGGTGGAACATACTCGTCTCAAGATAGTCTATTGTGCAACAACAGGGATGGCTGCCGATACTCTGACAAAGACATTGCCAGCCAAACAATTCCTATAGCTGAGGCATAAGCTAGGAGTGATGAATCTAAAGCTTACCCCTAGTACTTAGTGGGAGTATTGGCCAGAATGGCGATTAGACGCCGAGTTGCCGAAGGCGGCGAAGAGTTGGTAGAGGCCACAGATGCTGGACATAATTTAGTGTGTTAACACAATAAAATACTTACTTTCATTAAAACAATAGTGAGTACTAGAGTAAAACAGATCCTAAGAGCACTTGGATACAGTGCACCAGCAGACAGAGGCTGTCTGCCAACCAAACACTAGTGCGATGAGGACTTGAGGGCAGAAGGAAGAGATGCCGTCCAAGGACGAGATTACTTCTTCTTCTGCCTCAGACTGAGCACAAGTCTAGAGAATAGGTACCGTACTCCTTATGTGATTGGCGACGCTCGGTCATTAGCGACAAATCCAGCAGCCAATCAAATTGATTTAAATTTCGTGTCGTCGCGCTTTATGTGCTTGGCGACCAATATAATTTTGAACATGTAATATAGTTTTTCTATGCAGGTATCTTTTATGCTGGCAAGAAAGGCTGGACCACCTCAACTTTGGCGCCACCTTCAGGTACAACCTATCAGAGGGGTTTGTATGAATTTAGATAGGTTTATTAGAAAAAATTAGTGTGGCTCTTGGACATACTGTCGTACATGCACATTGTTGCAGTAATCTGCAACTTGTTCGCTCAAATACTGTTACACGAACGAAATGACGACGGCGACTACGCGTGTCGGAGGGGGCCGGGCGCTGCTATTGCTCGCCACCAAACTCGTGTTGATCTTCGGCTGCGCTGTGGGCGTCGTTTCAGGGCTCTGCATCCTCTTAGTCCGTCGAGTCCGCGAGCATGACGCCGCGTTGGGCCTTGCAACTTCAAAACTGGACGCTCTATCCATCCGCAGCTTCTCCTCGCTCCAGGAGCTACAGCGCTCACACGAGACCTTCCTACACGTGTTCGCCGTACAATTTCCCCTCGCTTTGACGTGTTTCACGAGCGTCTACGTGCTTAAACAGGTAAGGAGCTTCTGTATCGACTTTTACGTTTTAGGATATGTGCAATACTAATGTTGTGCTTCTTGCAAGACGTTCGCCATCCCTGGTTCAGCCTTGCTCAACGTGTTCGCAGGAGCGATTCTGCCCCTGTCCCTGGCATTCCCATTGGTCTGCACTCTAACAGCGTGTGGGGCGTCTTGCTGCTTCCTGTTGTCCAAGAACTTAGCCTCCGAGGAGATCGTAGTGAGCTTAAGTGAACGATTATTGCCTGGCAAACTGCCCATGCTGAGACACAAGATCGAGGACGCAACAGCACGAGGCCAACTGCTCTATCTGCTGCTCTTCCTGCGGGTTTTCCCGTTCACTCCCAACTGGTTCCTCAACATGGCGAGTCCGTGGCTTCAAGTGCCGCTGAAATGGTTCGCTCCGTCGGTGGCGCTGGGACTTTTGCCGTACAACTTTATCACCGTACACGCCGGAGCTATGTTGTCCTCTCTTCGGAGTACGAGCGACTTGTTGGACCCACGCACGGTGGGACTCCTCGTCCTTCTGGCGCTAGGAATGCTCGTCCCTGCACTTCTCAAGAAGAAAAACAAGGAGCGGGAAGCACAAGAGAACAGCAAGAAGGCGAAGTGACAACACTTTACTTCACAGTAAATTTAAAAAAAGAAAATGCGACTTTTGTGCTTCTGTGTCGGAAGTTACATCAGGTTTCCACGGTTCGGTTAGTTTGGTGCTGGTTTGTCAGAATTAATATCTTTGTGAAGAGTTTTGTCAAAATCCTGGATACAACGTCGGATCTGGTCCGCTGCTGCGATGCATCCCTCCAGGTGTAGCGGAACCAACCTCTTCGCATCAGCACCAGAGCGTGGCAAACGCCGTAGTCGCGACGATATATCCGTAATTCCGAGCAGTATTTCCCGAATTTGAGACTCCAATTCGGGTTCGGAAGATCGACTTTTTGCATCCGTAAAATCTGCCGTTGACGGTAAGGTAGCTTGATCACTCAAGGCTTCGTGAATCTCTTTCTGTAGCTGTCTTTGCAGCTTGTACGACTTGTCAGCGTCCAGGTACATGAACACTTGTATGCGGTCTCTTAGATTTGATGACGAATTTTGCTTACTGACAGCCCAGAGGGAGCTCGAAGCCAGCATTCCCTCGATCTTACCTGCAATGCCGTCGCTATAACGTATCGAATTCTGCTTCTGCTCCTCTAAGACTGTCATTCCTGTTGGGGGAGCTGGAGGTGTCAGTAGCTTTGACGGCGGAACCATATTCGCTCGGACGAAACACTTCTCCAAAATATCATCGGGCACTTGACTCCAAGCCTGTTCCAGCAACCGAGCAGCGTCCAAAAGTGTCGGTGTGTGTCCGAAGTGTACACCACCACCGTATTCCCTCTCCTCTGATGCCTTGAGAGTCGCCTTGACTTCTTCAGGAGCATTATGATACGACATCACACTCTGCACTAGCAGATACTTATAGTGCGCCTTGAGTGCACTAATCACACCCACTTCCAATGGTCTAGTCCACCACGTCTTTGGATTTGTTGTGGCCTCCCCAAACGACGCTACTGACGGCAAGAACACCAATCGAATGCCGTCGTCTTCGAAGTTTCCTTGATGTCCTGGCCGCTCTCCATCTACCACTAGTAACACCGGTTTACTCGTGCGTTCGCGTACAAACGGTACGAACACAGAGCTGTACCAACGGCCGAACGTTGGTCGATCCAGCCAAGCTCTCTCTTGGCTGAAATACGGCACCGGGAATGTCGAAGTTGTCGACATTTTACCGATTAGGGACACTGGTAGCGTCAATTTCCCAGTAGAATTGCAGGACACGACCAATGTCACTCGATTCCTGTGTTCTTGTGATTCGTCAAAAGGCAGAGTGTCGTAGAACAAAGAGGTCTCTTCAACTGTAAAGATCCATTCGGGGTCGTACTGGGTCATCAACTTGTGCAGGTCTTGCAGACTCTTGGTCTCTCTAATGTTATACTCGTATTTCTTCTCGGCGGAGCTTACGAAGGCGGTACGGATGCCATATCTCTTGCTGAACTTATCGTACCA
This sequence comes from Phytophthora infestans T30-4, assembly GCF_000142945.1. Classification (NCBI taxonomy): domain Eukaryota; phylum Oomycota; class Peronosporomycetes; order Peronosporales; family Peronosporaceae; genus Phytophthora; species Phytophthora infestans. The sequence continues at coordinate 3,906,287 of NW_003303754.1, forward strand.
GCCCCAACTGGCCTTGAACTGGTCGGGACTGATACCCATGCTTCTTGCCACAAGTTTTGCCTTGTCGATTACCACTGAGGGCGAGATTTCCGCCTTCGCTCGCTCTCTAGCATCGATCCAGGCTGCTAGCGTCTTTTCCAGCTCAGGAAACCGAGGCGCAGACCGCCGGTGGACATGAACTCTCATGTTTAATACGGCGGAGGAGCCTGCTCGCGCCTCAATGTCAGCAGCAGAGTTGATGATCCGACGAATCGACTTCTCGTTCACTCCGAAATCTCGCGCAAGCTGGCGCATCGAGAGTGGAGGATTCGAGTTCTTGTGCTTGTGGATGATCTCCAGGCGCTGCAAGTCATTGAGCCGCGGGCCGGCGCCGCGTCCTCGCTTCCGCATCGCCTTCTCCATCATAAAAGATGACGAGCGGAAGCAGTGTTCTGCACATCAGCTATACATAAATGCTACGTTGTCTACACCATCTTTTCTTGATATCAGTATTCAAGTCGAAAAGACAAGCGAACATGGCTCCAGGTGAGCTGCGAAAGAAGAGAAGCTCCCACTGCGGACTTTATTCTAATCCAATTGGTTCTCGCAGGAGGACGCGTGCGTAAGGAGCTCGAAGAGTGTCAGAAAGACTCGGACCTGTCCGGCGTCACAGCCGAGCCTGTGAACGCCGCGTCGCTCTCAGAATTGCGCGGCTCCATCCAAGGGCCCGAAGCCACGCCGTACGATGGTGGCCACTTCGAGCTGGAAATCATCATCCCACCCAAGTAAAGCACACTTTCTATCTTCTTCTACCGCATAGTTTTTATTCTAATGCGTTTAAACACCAGATACCCATTCGAGCCCCCGCAAATGCGCTTCTTGACCAAGATTTGGCACCCCAACATCTCGTCACAGACTGGTGCCATTTGTCTGGATATCCTCAAGGACGCGTGGTCGCCTGCGCTGACTATTAAGACGGCGCTGCTGTCCATCCAAGCGCTACTATCCGCTGCAGAGCCGACAGACCCACAGGACGCCGAGGTGGCAAAAATGTATCTCCACGACCACGAGCAGTTCCTCAACACTGCGCGCTTCTGGACTGAAAGCTACGCCAAACAGACCGAAACAGGAGACGACGCTGCACTCTCCAGACTCCTCGACATGGGCTTCCCCGCTGTAAGGAAAAATGCCTGTCGTATTTTTGTTTTATTCCTTATTTTGACTAATTTTGTTTACCTTGCAGGATCAGGCAAAAGCAGCACTGCAAGCAGCAAACGGTGACGAGAACGCTGCGATCGAAAAACTAGTCAGCAGCATGTAGCTCTCGCTTAAGGGGAAGGCTAACAGATGACTAGATTCCGATAGGAGTTTTATTCTTCTTCTTTTTGGGATGCGATCGACTCACTGTTTTTGCAGAAACTTTTTTTCTTTTCCAGTACCGGTAAGCCGTTCGCATTTTGTCACTGCTGCTTGTACTTTGCTGTTTGTATTTGAAGAAGACTGGTCCACCACTTACATACTACTGTAGTAGAACTGTATCTTCGACAACATCTTCTACCTGGAGCACTAAGTACAGTACTGCACCCCGTTTTCGCGAGGGTGGACCATATAGGATTTGCAAATAAATCATATTTTAGCTTACAAATGTAAGTTCTTTCGATTTCAGGATCATCACATCCAGAAGATTATCAAAGGTCCAAGGGCGCGAAAACGGGGTGCAGTACTGTACAGTAATCACCAACGTTAATGGGTTTTGATGAATTTCAAAGATGCTTGTACAGTACTGCACCCCGTTTTCGCGGGGATGGACCAGATAGGATTTGCAAATACATCAGACTTTTGCTTACATATCATTGTTAATTTAAGCTCACAGTCATTACATTTGGAAGTTTATCAAAGGTCCAAGGGCGCGAAAACAGGTGCAGTACTGTACTGTACTAGTGAGCTGACAGAAAAATTGGCATAACTCGGAATGGATCCGCTGGAAATCTTGTCAGATGGCTTGATGCATGACCCCAAGGAAAACCCCTGTCCAACCTGCTGAGTTCGGAAGAGACGTCTCCACTGGATAAAGTGCATCTATCCCGAAAGCATTAATTTTTCACTGTACATGTACTGTACTTCGCGAAGCAGAACTTTGTTTGTGTAAACTTGAATGCATTCCGAAGCTGAAGGAATGATGACTCTAAAAGGACATTACGGATCGGAAACCAATCAACTTATATGCTGACCGGGATGGACTTTAAAAGTACGCGTGACAAGGAGGTTAACTCTTAGGATTGGAAAACGAGTTGTCCATCAGTGCGTAAATCTGGACGACAAATTAAGCCCCACTCCCTTCATTTTGCTATTCTCCTCGTCGCCCTGAAGCCACTAAATATTCAAGACATGCGCATCAACTTCGTCGCAGTTGTGCTTTGGGTCGCACTTCTTTCTGTCACCAAGGCGGTGTCGGCCACACCTGAGATACCAACCCAGAAAAGTCGGCACCGCTACGCAACCAACGGCCTGAGAAGCGACCACGACGCTATCGACGAGGAGCGAGGCCTGAATTTTTTTAAGAAGCTGTTCGGCATGAACAAACACGAGAAATCTCAATTGAACGAGTACTCGATAACAACAGCCGCCGCGAAACTGAAAGGCCAAAAGAGCCCCGACGTCTTGAACTATCTTAACAAGCGATCTAGAGACGCTCGTGCTGCAGCCCGAGCAACTTGAACCATGGCATCCCAGTAAACCGAGCGATACTGTAATAAATTTCAGAAGCCTGTCTCGAAACTTTTGGCGTGCATCATTCCGAGTCTTGCGTCTCCATATACAGCCAAGGGGCGTACTCTGTAGCTGAATGTGCAGACGGCAAACTTGCCTATTTTTTCTTGGCTCTTGTGGACCGACTCGCGGTTTTAGCAGAAACATTCTCTTCCAATTTCTTCTTGAGCAGTTTGCGTTTATCCCCGGTGAGCTTCTTGCCCGACGTATCGCTTGAGCGCGTCATTTGCTGCTGGAACGCGGCTCGCTCAAACTTTCGCACAGCGTCCCCGCAGCCGTGCACTTCGGGCAGCGCGTGGTCGTGGCAGAATTTGAGCTTGCAGAACTTGCAGACACTGCCCAACATGGTCGTCTTTTTCTTACAGCGACTGGAGCTCTGGAACGCGCAGCTCGAGCTCTGGTTGGCTTGTCGCGTGAGGAATTCCAGCTCATCTTCTCCGTCTTTCAGGTCGTCTATGGGGGCGGTGTTGACAGCCTTGACTTGGGTCTTCTTCCTCTTGTTTTTCTTCTTCTTCCTCTTGTCTGACGTCGGTGCTGGTGGCGCAGGTTGGCGAGCGAGTCGACTCAAGTACAGATCCTTTAACAGTGAGCTAGCAGCCTTGAGATCTTCGTCCGGACTGCTCGCCTTGGACTCTTGTTGACTGACCTCGACGTCCACTGCTTCATCATTGTCGTCATCGGAGCTGTCGCTATCAAACACCATCATCTGGAACACGCTCTTCGTCGCTACAGCCTTGTCCTCTATCTCTTCCTCCTCCTCCTCCTCTTGTACAGCGACAGCAGGTTCTATTGCAGTCGCTTCCGCCGCCTCCGGTTTCTCGTCGTTGGACGCTGTCTTCTTCCTGTCAACCACCTTCACAGCGCTGCTAGAACCTGTCTTCCTAGGCTTCTGCGCTTGTTTAGGTTTTGTGACTTTAGTCTTCGCGATAGGCTTCAAAGAAGAAGACGCTGTAACTGCATCAGCCTGGTCGCTTTCAGCTGCTGACTCTGTAATCGACATGACGAGTTGTTCGTCCATTGCTCCTTCGACGACATCTTCGTCCAGATACTCTTGAGCACTTCGGTACTCTCCGTACTTCTCAAAGTGCTTCACTAATCCACTCAGGAACTTGTGCGACGAGATGGTGTCGGTATCACACACTACTGCTACATGCCGTTTCGCACGTGTGATGGCTACATTCATACGGCGATCGTCGGCAAGGAAGCCTACCTGTCTCGAGGCATTGGAGCGCACCAGACTCATGACAACTGCCTCCTTCTCGCAGCCCTGGAAGCCATCCACAGATCGGATTTCGAGCTTCGGGTAGCTCTCAAGCAGCAGAGCTTTCAGAGTCTGCACCTGCTTGTTGTACGGCGTGATCACAGCGACCTCTTCCTCCTTCAATCCAGCCTTCAATAGAGCACTCACGTGTCTCGCAACGACGTGAGCTTCCCCCTCGTTCGACTTGGACAGCTGAAGGGTACTGCTAGCCTTCTCTTCGTCCTTCGCGTCCTCCTCAAGCTCGCATCCCGCCGTGTCCAGCAGCAACAACGTGGCATCCAGCAACTCGTCTTCTTTAGAGATCGAGACGTGCGGCAGCTCATGCAACTTGCGCCTCGCGACGCCCTCGAAGCTCTTGAGCTCTCCCTTGTACATCGCCTGGGAGCTCCACTCGCTGATATCTTGGTGCATTCGGTACTGCGTGTCCAGCATCTTGACGATGCTCTGAGTGTTCGTGTAGCTTGTGACCCGATCGAACAGCGTCACTTCCAGTCCTTTGGCTGCTGCTGCCCTCGACTTGATGGTGGGAGGGAGCTGTAGGTGATCCCCAGCCAACACGCAGCGCTTGGCCTTCAGCATGGGGATCCAACACGACGCCTCGAGTGCCTGCGCCGCCTCGTCAATGATAACCAAGTCGAACGTCACGTCCTTGAGAAGCTTCGACGCTGCGCCGACGTTGGTCGCGAACACGACGTCACTGTGTCGGATGATGTCGCCCACCACCTTCTGCTCTCGAGTCCGGATCTCCTTGCGATTGGCCTTCATCTCGCGTCGTAATCGGTACCGTTCGCTCTTGTCTCGAGTCTTCTGCAGCTTTTTCTGCATGGAGCTCATTTCCTGGCGGATGTCGTTCACTATCTCGGTGCCTTCTGCACTCTCGATCTTGGCATCCAAACAGTAGTTCAGTATCTGCGGCAGCACTCGCGCGGGGTGTCCTATACGTGTGAGCTTCAGCTTCTTCCTAAGCGTCGAACACGTGCTCGCCAGCTTGTCTAGCACATTATCCACGGCGATATTTGACGGAGCACAGACTAAAACCTTTAGGTCGAATCTGGTCACTGCCTGCAGTATAAACTCCACCACTGTCGTCGTCTTGCCGGTTCCTGGAGGGCCGTGAATGAGAGCCAAGTCCTTGGACGCCAGTGCGAATCTTACCGCCTCCACTTGAGACTCGTTTAGACCTGTATTAAAGGGCGTTATGTCAGGAAGTGGTGTGTTCCAGCTCGGCTCGCGCTCCGAGAACACGACGTCCACTACCGTCTGAGCTGCGCCGAACTCGAACTTGGTCATTTGGTCCAGAGCGCTCGTCAACTTGAGGAACGTTGCGTTGTTCACTAGGCGGTCCAGTGTGACGCCTGCTGTTGCGGTCAGTAGCTCCACTTCATCCACGTCTTCTTGGTCGCTATTGACAGCCACAGAGATGCCTCGTTCCTCGACACGGGACACGATTCCAGTGGGTAGTTTGGCTCCGGTTAGAGTGTTTTTCTGCGCTCGGATCTGCACTAAATCCCCCACTGTGAATTGGTGTGGCTTTGCTTGCCGTAAACTAAGCGAAGGGAACGAGAACTGCAGCAGGGTGCGTCCGAATAGTCCCGTGGAGTAGCGTGCAAGAGTCAAATGTGTCAATACATTCGGGTTTTCGTTGTCGTCGAGCGTTTCCAGCTCGTCCCGCATGGTCTGCACCTCCTCCTGCTGCTCCATAGACAAGAGACGACGTGTAGATGCCAGCCATGTCTCTAGAGCCACTGGACGCAGGGCACGAGCGCCCGCAGACGCCGCCGACGCGTTGGCCTTCTTGGGCATCAGATACGTTACGTAACGCGTACACAATATTGTGTGTTTAAACCTTGTGCGAATCAGAAACGTTTGCGGAATAGACCAGAGGCGACACCTCATCACTATTATAGCGGATCATCGGCATGGCGGTGGGTACGACGGACACGAATGGGCTAAGACGCCGCAACGTACAGGGCGAGAACCCGGCGGATGATGCGCCACGTGCAGCCACCACGCCACGACGCGCGCCGCGGCCTCAGAAGGGCTTTGTGGATCTGCTCATGTCTCCGCTGAGCTTCGTTCTAGGCGACGGAGAGCCCGAGGATCCGCAGGCGGCGGCGCGTAACTTTGCGCACAGTCTACGTCGTCGCTACGGGGAGAATGTGACGCCGCGCTTCGAACACACGTCGTTCCGAGACGCGGTGTCTACCGCCCGTACTGCCTCCAAGTTCCTGCTGGTGTTCCTACACTCGAACATCCACGACGACGCCGACACGTTCTGTCGGTAAGAGCACAACAGCTAGAGAGCATTGGTCTGAGTCGCTAACCGTGTTGATGTGTGCAGCAAGGCCATGTGCACCCAGCGTATGAGTGCGTATCTTAACAACAGCGACTGCATCGTGTCGTGGGCGGGCTGCGTACAGCATGCGGAGGGTTTTGGCGTGAGTTTATCCCTCGGATGCGCCACCTTCCCGTTCCTAGCTCTACTGTCTTGTGTGTCCAGAGGGGTCAACGTGGTGGAGAAGATCACAGGTGAGTTATCTTATTTGAGTATTTGAGGCGTTCTTGTGCACTCATTGAGGGATTCTACTAGCCAACTTGCCGGCGGACGAGATTATCGAAAAGCTGAATGCAGCAGTGGATCGCAACAACCAGATTTTGACCACAGCGCGCCACATCCGCCAGCAGCGGACCGAGACGCAGATTTTGCGTGAACAGCAAGACCTCGAATACCAGGAGTCGCTGGCAGCAGACCGTCGTCGTGAGCAAGAGGCTCGTGAACAGGCCGAACGGGAAGAGAAGGAGCGATTGCGGGAGGAAGAAGAGGAGCGACGTGCAGAAGAAGAAGCGCGACGTCAAGACGAGGAGAACGCGCGTCGAGAAGAGCAGTACAAGGCTGAGATTGAAGCCAAACGCTCTCATATCGCTGACGGCCCAAAGTCGCGCACGCCGCCGCCAGGCGCAGACTACAAGACGGCGGTGATCAAGTTCCACCTGTACAACGGCACTCGTCTCGACCACATTTTCTACGCGCACGACACGCTCAAGACCGTGCGCGACTTCATCGACGTCGAGTTCTTCGACCGGAAGATCACGATCCGGAACTACGAGCTGGCTACCAACTTCCCGAAGAAAGTCTACGGTCCGGAGATCCTGGACGTCACTCTAACTGACGCGGTACGTGACAATGCTCTAAGATGTCAGTTGTTGATGCTAATGAGATGGCTACATCTACCGACAGGGTCTCGCGCCTCAGGCCTTTGTGTTTGTGCAAGATCTCGACTCGTAGCTTGAAGTAAAAAAGAAACTCGCTGACAAATGCTAAATGAGTGAGTGAAATCCTCACTGGGATAATTTAACAGCACCGTCTTACTTGGAATACAAAGACCAAGAGTCTTAATTGAAAGGTACTACAATAGTATTCAGTCTCTATAGCTGCAGTGCGCGTTGCTTGCCGGATGCTGCTCGGTACATGCGATCGTGCAGTGCAGCAGCCTGTTCATGGGTCTCCGAACTAACGCCCGTAATGAGCACACGCTCGACGCCTTGCACGTTTTCAGACCATCGCAGCGAGTCAAAGATACGCTGCGAGGCCTCGGCGACGTCTCCAGTTGGTGAGAGATCGAGATATCCTCCTACTCGGTCCTTTAAGTCGCTCAGCTTGCCGTGGAAGTCAATAACCACCCAGCGACTCAGATCTTGTTTCCTCGACGCGTCCATCGTCTCAGCTGCGTCTGCTTGGTACAAATACGTATCCACGTCTGGAGCGTAGTGTGTGATCATCTGTCCAGGTGCCTGCTGAGCCTCCTTGGTCTGCATCTTGGCTTCCTTCTGGATCGTCACCACCTCATACTGGCCCCCTAATAACTCGGCGTTATCCTCCAGTACCAGCTTCAAAGCCTGCTCCGACACGCCTCCACGTCGGAACACAATCAGCTTGCACTCCTCGGGCACAATCTTCACCACTGTCGACTCAATGCCGACTTCGCAACAGCCTTCTTCTGTCGCTTCAATGACACTCAAGTTCTCGCACGCCCCCAAGTCGTCCATTACGTGTTTGGCGGTAGTAGGCGACACGTGGCCGAATCGGTTGGCACTTGGAGCTGCCACGGGCACTTTAGCTTCCTTCAGAAGAGCCTGAGCGATGGGATGTTTGGGGCATCGGAGTCCGACAAATCCAGTGTTGGCTGACAGCATCAGTGGAAGTTCTGGCACAGCCTTAGCGATGAGAGTCAGCGGCCCAGGCCAGAAGGCTCTGCCCAGACATTCGAAAGCCTGTCGACCTGTTGGCGTCATGTCCACGAGCTTCACGGCGTCGTCCAGAGCGGGGACGTGCACGATTAATGGGTCTGTTAGCGGCCGCGCCTTGGCTTCGAAAATGGCCAGAACGGCCTCAGAGTTAAGTGCGTTGGCTCCAAGCCCATAGACAGTTTCGGTGGGGAAAGCAACGAGCTGGCCAAGTCGCAACTGCTGCGCCGCGAAGGAAAAGCCTTCAGCGTCCGGTTTGAGGAGACGCGCCATGGTGGACTGGAGGCGAATGCGAGCGCTACAAAGCGAAGTAGGACGTCGCGAATGGTGCGAACGGAAGACAAACGTCTTGGCTTGAAGGTGGAGCAAGTTGCTGCAATCGATTAGCTGCTGTTGCCGAGATACGAAGCGGCAAGCGAGACGCCCAGCGAAGCAAAGAGCACAAAGATGCCAGTCAAAAGCGTTGGTGGCTGAAAGACGAAGGGTACAGTGTACCCGAACTTCTGATTCCTGAAGTTTTGTCCTACGAGCTTTTTTTTCGATGGCAGCGCTTTATTTGAAACAGATGGCTGCACGTTAATGTGTCGTAATTATGGGAGGGTTTGATAAAGAGGCACTAGGGAGAGCGACAGCGTACAAATAGGTAGAGCTGCTCGAACGAAATGTTATTAATAGCTTTCGCCGGTGGGCCACTTTGGAATTAATGGAGACAGGTCTTTCACAAACGGAATATTCAACTGGATCAGCTTGGGGTAATTTTTTACTTTTTAGCACTAATTCTATGATTTGCTTGAAATGGTCCCCGTACCCGTCGAATATGGGCGTTCGCTTAGGACAGGGGCGATGCAGTACTGGACAAATAAACAGCGGGGATGGTCCAGGATTTAATAACCTTAGTTTTCGATAGAATGGAAGATACGCTCAAGGACCCGCCACTTTCTGACTGGCAGTCCGAATTTCCCGTGGGCGAGAGCAATGGGATAGCTTCGCGGGAACTACACAGATGCAGAATTGGACGGGACCGTGCAAGCGCTACTAGCTGGGGCCACGAAGAAGGCAACCAGCGATATCGCATAGTACCCCCAGATGCACGTGACTGCAGCACGCAAGGTATCCCTTGCGCCGTGACCCGTCGCCTCGCTCGCCACAAGAAGAGGGAGCAAGTCTCCGCGACTGGGTTATTGGGCGGCAACAGGTTGGGTATCCTGTCAGCTGTAGATAAATTCTTGAGAGGGCACAACAAGTGGCACAATTGGTGGTCTTCAAGCATCAGACGTGGTGCGACAGGCGTTTCTGATCCGGCCAGCATCGCCACTAAGCACAAGTAAAAGGAAACGTAAGAGTACAGGTGGTAGAATTCTGACGCTTAAGCTTCTCGGAGAAGAGAAAGTATCCAGCAAGTGTGACAAGAAAAATAAGCGAGCTCCGAGACGAGCGAGCAGAGAAACTGCGGTATTACCCGCGATCGAGATCCAGTACGCGATGACCGCGCTACATGCTGTTGAGCCTGCGATTGAGACGCACCTGTGATTGAGAAGCACCCGGTGATAAAGGCATGGGTGTAAGGTTTGATACCGCAACAATTGATAAACTCCCGTGGGTGCTGAGTATGACTTGAGACAGGTTCGCTAATCCATAGCCCTAATAAACTTTTTGTCTGTCAGTTTATAAACAGAGCATAGTAAAAGCCAGCATTAAACGACTACTAATCTGACAGCACCGCCAAATCGATAATCTTCGCACATAACGGCATAGATATAGCACAGCTGCATCAGTCGATATTTAAAAAAATAAAAATAAAAGTAACCTAGTGTTTCCTCTTTGGAATGCCACAAGTACCACCTCAATCCGAGCATTGCAATTGAATTTATGTATCTTTTTATGCGTTACCTCTCTGAGGCTACTTTGCTGACAATTTACCTTACTGAAAATACTGGTATATGTAGATGTACACAACTTCGAGAAGTAAAATAAAGTATATCAGAGGCTACGATAGACTCCTGCTTTAACGAGCTGCACCTTAGTGTCGACAATTAACGTCTGGGACCTCGACACAAGCCTATACGATAGCCCTTTGAGTAGCCGGTACGCTCTCTTCATAATCTTCTACCTAAGTGCCGCTCACAGAGGAGGTCAGCGCTTTTATCTCGGGATCATCGACTTCAAGCTCGATACTTGACGGCGTGAGTGATGGCGCTGTACGCTCTTCTGTGGCGCCTCGCTCGGGTGGCGTGGCGGCAGCTCCTGAGACAGCAGCGGCATCACTGGCTGCGCTTCTGGCGGAGCTTGCCTGTGGGGCGGGAGGGGGTTCCAGTATAAATCGTAGCATCCAATCAGTAAGTCGTAGAATAGACCGAAACGCCACCACGTCAGTGCATTATCGCGATAGTCACCTTTGGCGTGACCAGTGACCACCCATCGCACGAACGGCAGTAAAGCAAACACTCCACAGTCTATTAAATCCGGTTGAGCGGAGCTGCTCAGCATTATCACATCATTACCATGGAGTGTAGTAGCCTCAAGGATGTGCGCGAGGCTCGCGAGCACCTTGTTCATCGCCACATGATGCATAGCGTCGTAGTAGCGTATCTTCTTGTCTTCGTGTCGCACGATAATGGAGCACCAGTGTGTGTCCGGGAGATTAACTGGGACCATGCTAGTCTCGATCGAGCTGTCTTCGACCCATCGTCGCAAACGATTAATCACTCTAGTGTCCATCGCTGGAGTAGACTTCGATAGGCCCCTACCCTTGTTCGGACTAGCGGTTTGTACTCCGGCAAAATGACAGCTTGGTATGTCCGCGGACAGTCGCTCACATACAACTGATGAAGGTGTCGTTCGGCCTGCACGATGGGGTGGCACGATACAGTCGTCAGTTGCATTTTTTTAAATCTCGTATACGTGCATGGGAACGTACTATCAGCCAAATTGCCGATCCCTTTGACCTCGTCCTACCACCACCATTTTATCACTATCTCCACGATCCATTTGCGCAGATCGAAACCCTTCTTCACAGCCTCGATTATATGTTCAGTACGTCGACCGGTCTTACTTTGCTTACGGGAGAGCTGACCGACACCGACTATCTGCACCAATTTAACTACGAAAGACTTTGCAGAAGCTGCAGCCGAACCGGAAGGTGTTCCATGAGGTGGGCACATGACCACAGGGATGGTCGCCTTATTTTCAAGAGGTAGCTATGCGAGACACGACTCAAGAAGCTTGCGGGGCAACAGGCAGGACGAGACCAGGATCAGTAAAGGTTTGTTCATCTTTTTAAGTTTAGCCTTATTGTTCTCTCACGAAGAGGCCTTTACCACAAGACCAGCGGCAGGATCCTGGACGATATTAAGCGCAGGTTGCTCTTGATCTTGAGCATCCAACAAACCCTTCGGATCGCGCTGACCAGAGCCCTCCTTAACCTTTTCGTTGGCTTCGTATCACACTCTGTCCGTGCGCTCTTTCACGACAGCTTGTTGTTTTCATTCTTGGGGCGACCGGGTGGATTGACCTTGGCCGCGATCTTGATATAAAGCGGCGACTTATTTCCTACAGGCTCCGCATTACGCCTCTGTGGCGATGAGCTGCACAAAGCGGTGTCAATCTCCGGGGACAATGCTGCAGCGGCTCTTGAAGGTGCTGTAGACACACGTGTCTACTTGGATCTCTGAACGTTAAGGGCTACCGGCATTGACCCGGACTTGTGCCTCGATGGTGCGTCAAATCTCGCCGTTGCGTACTGGAACATCCCGAATTCCAGAGTCATTCGAGCTCTTTGTCATCCGTAGCTGCAGCCATTTTGCTCGACACCAGATGGGTTGCTCGGACGGCCAGCCTGTATCGGTCGGCATGCGTTCTTTATTACGTCCTGACAAGTGACGCCTCCTCGTGGAACGGCGAGTACTTGAACTGGTGAACGTGTTGAATACTCTCTTTCCTATTTAAGCACCTGTGTCGAACATGGGTTAGTTCTGAATTAACTGTGAATTAAAGTGTTTCACACAGATCCAATAGCAGCTATACACTTCGTTAACACGTGTCCACGGAATTACGGGGCCTTAGCTTCTGTTTGTTTTCGGTATGCAATGGCGTGCCGGCACGGAAGTCGCATCGACATTGCAAATTCACAATCGCACCGCCAGCCAGCAGAGTCTAGACGATGGATTCGTCTGCTTCTATTCACTTGTACCACGTTTCATCAGGATATTTGGTATACGTGTACGTATCGGCCCTTAACATTTGTCTTGGTGCTGCGGCGTCAGCTCGTGTGCTGTGAAATGGTTTGCGATTTGCAACACAGCAGCCATCTCCTCGTTGTAATCGGCATGGACATAGCAGACCACCTTTAGGGTTTCATGTTTGTACTGTTTCGCCACTCGACGGTCGTACCTCACCAGAACTTTAGCACCATGGGCTTGCGTCATGTTGCCGCTGACGATATCCTTCAGCTTGCCGCTGACGATATCCTTCAGCTTACCGAAGAAGTTCTCCAGTCGGTTGTTTGTATGATTCTTGAAGTGTGACAGCGACTGTCGGTGGTGTAGCACCCTCATTTGCTGCGAAGCATCCCTGTTCTTCTCAAAGGACGTGAAGAAGTCATCCAGACCAACCTTTAGACAAATGTTGTGCAGTGAAGTGTGATGTTTCGTCTAATTCTCCGGGCTCTGGGCGTACACCATGATGTGAATGGCTGCGTCGACCAGCTACGAGCGGTTTGAGGAAAAATTTCCATTACGAAGAGATGCACCGCTCTTTCCTTGGCGCAGTCGACATCTCCTGCGCGTACGGCGCGATGTCGCGAAGGAGCGGCACGCATGAGGGAAGGTTGAGCGCAGAGCGTGTCGTGTATGCTGTCGCTCTTTCCTTTTGTTCTGATGTACATATGCGTACGTAATTTTTTTGTTACTTCGGTACTGTAAAACACTTTTGGAATTCTGGATCAATCCTGTGAAATTGATCATGACGAATCCTGGGCAGGTTATATTAAAAAGAAAGTATATATTGCAATCTTTTAGACAACAGCTAGCACTTTAATCAAAAATCCATCGGGAAACCCGATTTTACACGCTTTAAATATATTCGTGGGCTCCAAGGACGAGATTATGAACGCCTTTATGGGCGGCGTGGACGTGCACGGTTAGCTCTTGCTTCGACAGTACCATCTTCAACGCAACCTCGATTTCGCAAATACTACAAGTCGTTGGTGCTTGGCTTGGTCGACATGACCATTGTAAATGGCTTCATTGTGCACAAGGCTTATAGCAAGAACAAAGGGTCGAAACCGAGTTTGCATGGAAACTCGCTCAGCGAACCCTGGGATTTCCATGGGCAGGCAGCTGTGAAAGGGGCAGTAAATTGAATGGTATCACAGCGAGGCCACGGTGTCGGCCTTCAATGCGATCCTGTTAAGGATAGGTTCAATGCCCTCAAATTAATCAAGTGGTATCACAGGGAGGCTACGGTGCTTGTCTTGAACACGATCCTGTTAAGGATAAGTCCAATGCCCCCTCGCAGACAAGAAAAATTCAATTAATTTACCCACTGTAATCAAAAGGAGAGCGCTAATGGATCTTCTTAGTCTTAGCCCCTAATTGGAAGTTCCAGATTTTAGAAAAATCAAAGCCTTTAAATTTGAATACACATCATTTAAAAGATGAGAGTGGGCATTTATGAGACATAGTACATGTAGTTAGCTATAAAAACGCTACCAGCGCTATTTAACTTAATTGTGCGTTAGTGTGAAAATCTCTGTTTAGATATAAAAACTTGTTTAATATGACTTCTTTGTAGCAGATCGCAATAAAACTGAAGCTACGCACCCTCTACCATCTCACTCTCAGGTCCCACCACACACTCGGGGAATTTCTGCAAGTGCACGATGTCAAGTCATACCTTTGACGTTGCAGCAAGGTTGATGCAGGTGTATGCTAGTTTTTCCACTTTGCCCCTCGTCCAATCACATGTAATTTTTCGGTAAATATCATGGCATACCATAATTTCTTCGGAGGTGTGTCAGAATTGCGCGGGAAATTTCACCACAACCCCCGCTCAGTGCCCACTCGAATAAGCGCGTGTCGCCATGCCCAAAATCAGCGAGCGGGTAGGTGTTTAAACTGCTGTCCCTCGCAATCCTTGAGGAGGAGCTCGATGAAGATACGGGTGGGTATTCTTCGTTTGATAACTGTTTCGAGTGATTCTTGTCGAATCAACCGTGGAGGTGCTATACGAGGTACTAGTGCAAGTTCTGTCGCGGCGCTACATGAAACCTAGAGCGAATCGGGTGAGGAGCCGAGCGTTTGCGATATAATATTTTTAAGCCTCCACGACGATGAGTTTCCGAGTCGTACACGTACCACAAGAGAGGCATTTGATATTATTTGTGACCTAATTAGAGGCCATCGCATGTTTACCAACGATAGCAACATCTCACAAGCCCCGATATGGATTCCGCTTGCAGTGACGCTTGATCGGCTGGGAGCAAAATCGAATGGTGCATCTTTGAGCCGCACAACGAAAACATGGGGAGTTGGTGCCGGCACACTCGACCTATCCACGGCTGGAGTGATGATCGCGTTGTCCGACCTATCGGTCGAGTACATTAAGTGACCAGATGAGGGCGAGCGAAATAGCATTTCGAGGCTAATGAAGCGCGAGGGATTCGCGGGCTGTTTGGGATTCATTGACGGCACAACATTCCCGCTTGCAAAACAAACTGGAGTTGACGGCCAATGTTTTTTGTTTCTACCGAAACACCACTACAGCGTGAATGAACAACTCGTTAGTGATGACCGCCGGCGCATTATCTCATTCTGTAGTGGATGGCCTGGTTCCTACGCAGACAGCACTCTTTACCATGAGATGACACCGTCGAAGAGCGGTTACAAGCTGTACTTCTTCAATCCTGGCCAATCTTTGCTTGCTGATTCAGCGTAGCCCGCGGACAGAACACACTATACACTTGTACCAGCTTACAAACAAAATGAAGCCGGTATTGATAACGAGGCATCTAACACTTGTATGGGCTCTCCCCAAGGAGAGCTCCGTTTTCTCCTACTGTAATATTTCAAAATGAAATTTTGATACAATTTTGTTGTGTTGTTATGTCCCGTGACGGTTAATTAGCTGTAAGCCACTAAGCTTTTTGAGGCTTGTTCGTCAATTTCTACAATGTGGCCCACACCACCAATCTGCAAGTACCGTAGCCATACATGCTAAGAGCACTAATACACATTTGAACAGCATTTGAGCAGTACCTGAAATTGATCACTGAGCAGCTGCTTCGAACAGAGACAACGTACGTAGCCGTACTAGTCCTCCACCGTAGTCTTCGACACGTCCGCTATCTCCGCCGCGTGTGCGTGCGATGCACGCATGCACCATGCATACAATAGCCGAGCAGCTTGGGCTAGCGACAGTTTCATCCCAGAAAACCAACTATGAGTTAATATACTCAAGCTTACCTCCCTTCCGTCATCGTGGCATTTCTTGCGGCAGCACCGCCAGTGTCTCGTCTTCCCGGAGACTCTTAAACGCATCGGGCGCTGGCAGCATGGACAATACATAGCGCTTTCTAGAAGTCCTGCTGTTTACCACCACGCTACAGCCCCAACCTCGTCGCTTGTCGCCTCAATGATTGAGGGGAAGATGAAGTGCTCCACGTTGTGGAGAGCATAGTGATGGCTGGTTGCGCTAGTCATGATACGGAGGGAGGCTGGCAGAGTCTGGTGCGGTGTGAATACTCTGCAAAGTGAGGGAGTAAGCGTGCTGGCTGAGCGCGTGGCAGGGAGGGAACGGGGGCATTCTTGCGTTTACATACAGATGGCTAGTAAATTGTTTTTACATACATCGTGTAAATGTCGTCGAAAACGGCCTGTTATTTGCCATTTTGAGTCGTGAGCAAATTTTGTGTGACGCACACTGGTCAAATCACAAACTATGAAAAATCATTTTTAAATATTACAATAGGAGAAAACGGAGCTCTCCTTGGGGAGAGCCCTTGTATGGATCATGCATGCGTCGCAAACGAGCACAGCGTTGAGGTTTTGAAAAGCCGTTGGTCGTCGAAGAGAGAGATGCGCGTCCAGATTAAAAGCAAAGAGAATACGAATCGCGTTCTTCGGTGTATTACCGCATGTGTCGTCCTTCACAACTTGCTCATTGGTATTGGGGACAGCTGGACAACATCAGAGGAGGAGGAGGGGTCCGAGGAAAAAGACATCGAATGGAAAGATGATGTCATATTTTCTTTTCGAGGACAGCTGAAAGCTCGTGCTGTCGCACGCGGACGTCAACCCGGAGGGATTCTGTGGCTCCGAGGCGAATTACGTGCAACAGGCAACGTATCTAGAAGCCATTTCAGTACTTATCGTTTTTATTTTGGTGTTATAACTGCACTGACAACAAGTTGAACTTACTACATGTACCCCATAGAAAACTTGTTTGCTAACTGATCGTTCGTCACTGTGTATGAATATCGATGCAGCGATCGGCCTCAATTGACGCTCAGCTAGTAGATGCGCATAGCTATCGTAAATATCCAGCAGATTTTTTATCTCGGATGCCTACTTGCCCTGATTAACCAGCACAAGAAATACTTATGACGCTCCGGCGCCTTTCGAGAAACTGATTCTTGTTCAAGGCGCTCACGGTCCCTCTGCAAGTGGTCTGCACTTTCAGCTCTTTCTTCCGTCCACTTTTGCGTGCTGAAGCTGAGCTGGTCGTATAGAAAGTCCTGCTTTTTAAGCTCACTTCTAGGTGCAATTCAGCAAGAGATCAGCTTTTGTGGTAATTTGACGTTCTTGTTTTCTTCCCACCACCCTTGGAGCCTCGCGTTGCTCGAGCTACTGCTACTTCGTTTTGCCCCAGTAGTCGTCGCTGAAGTGTTACGTCGAGGTTTGCTTTTGGCTGCACCCCTTTGCTTAGTGTTTGTTTTCACGTGTATTTACTAACGTCCCTGCGAGTACTGTCGAAACGAGAGAGCTGTTGTCCTCTGTATCGTCCTCTTCCGAACCCTCGTTGTTAGATGTGCTAAAAACAGCTTCGGCAAGACCTCGCAGATTTGGCCCACCCACACAAAATGAAGCAGCAGGAGCCTGGGGTTTGTACGGAGCTGGGGATTTATCTTCCTACATATGCTCAGCATCTTCATAAGCACTGCTTGCTGAACCATGTCAATATTGTGTTTCCTGGCATCTCGTGCACTCAACGGAAGAAACACCGTTTAGTCGTGAAATAATGTGGATTGGTCCTGTGCACTGCTGCCTGGGCTTGACGAAGCGCGACATGGCAAACGGTATAGCGTCGATTGAGCAGAAATTGGAGGCGAGATGCCACAAGTTCATGCGCATGAAGGCGCTTCGACGAGATTTTCAACATTAAACCTGCAGGCTCGGTGGAGCTCGGTACCCCTTCCCCCCTCAGTAATCGTTCTGATACTCGCTGATGACGCAGCGGAGCTGCACAGTAGTAAGCATCTACATATTCCGCCAAGTATCGACGATTTCGATGCTATCACCAGCTTTGGAAATGCTAAAGCTGACGAAGACGATTCTGACGCAAGTACGGACTATGGCGAAGGACTCTTTATGACGGTGAGTCAGAAATACACGCTTATAAGAATGGTAAAGAAGAGCGCGCGCATGCCACGAGGCACACCCAGTGCGATGTATACAGTCACACAGAGCAGCCCGAATATTGTTGATGTAGGTCCGCCATCGACTTTGTATTTGGTCTTGGAAGCTGCCAATGTGTCGTCTTGTCGTACAAGTACGCGGCCATCTTCTTGAACGCTGAGCTCTTCATCTACTTTGGCGGCCCGCCAACCTTCATCTTCTCGTCAGTGCCGTAGATGGCCTTAAAGTTGGCCTTGACTTCAATCCAATCCACCAAAACCCGATAATCTGTAGATAGATGTACCTTAGACGATTCAGCTTGAGCTCTACGCTGTCCTGTCAAACCTACACATCATACGCGTAAGGCAAGGTGCAACGCACCAGCAGCTCAGATAGATGTTTGCCATCGTCGAATCGAGAGGTATGTTGACTTACTGTGCTGATGGTGTTATAACCTTGAAGGTGAAACACTCCACACAGTGAGGGTGTGCTCGATTAGGCTAACTGCGCGTGTATCATCTCGGTTAAGGCGAGAGTAAACTGCTTCGGCGGGCTTCCAAGATGTTTCCTTTTACGAGGAAAGAACACTTGACGCGTTTGACATATTTCATATATCCGCCAATTCGCACCTGTAAAAATGGCCTATCTCTGGAGGTGGGCGATATATAATTACTTTTTTTTTGAGCGGAATAGCTTACTTTTGCTCCTTCTTCCTTCTATTATTTGTAAATCTGCAAAATATTCTGCAATACTTAATGACATACAAATATAAGTATAGACCAAAGTGGATTAATGTATTTATTGCTTTAATTGGTCAAAATGCCATTTCATTGATTAGTTCTGTATTGCAATCAACCCCCCTCTGTGGAGTGTGGTCTGCGTCAGTCCGTCAGTCTGTCCGAGGGTAGGGTTAATAAAACTGACGCTAATGCGGGCGTTCTACTGACTGCCGAGCGCAGCGAAGGCGCCCCCCATTGGCTAAATTGACATTGTTGTTTTGTACCAACTGTATGTGGTTTACACATCGTACTTGAGTGCACCGTTCAAATTTCATTTCGCCCCACTTTCAACTGCGGTTTGCCAGGCCACGCAAATGACGCTGCATGTGTGCGGGTTAGTTTGCATTGGTAGACTTCGTCGACGTGCACACATGTAACATATGTTCGTATCAGCTGGTAATATAATTGGTAGGACCTGGTGACGCACAGTTTGTCTTATATAATCTTTACATTACTTATAGCTGGCAAAATTATATTTTAAGATTTGTATTACGTTTAAATTTATTATACTTAAATATTGTTTTGCATAGTACTATTCTTAATAGCTTTCATATTTTTGTTTGCAATCTTTTGTAGTAGTCGCGCTAATAATGATTAAATCAGTGATAAATTAATTAAAATATAGATTCTTTCTAACGCTCAAGAAACACAATTTTATTACAAATATTAATTGCTACAAATACGACTATAATGGCTCCACACACTTTACCCACACACACCACATCGCCGCCGCGAAAAAAGACGTATTCCTTTGTATCTGCGTGTACGTGCGACACTTAGAGAATGTGCGCACTTTCCAACATGATACGTAGCATACATTCAGGGCTTTGGGGGTGCATGTGATTAAGTTAGCGCAGAGGCACGTGATTATACAAGAACACGAAACACGGAGGAGCACCGAATCACACTATGTACATAATGTGATAGAAGGAACAACTTGAAATACAGAAGGCCACGGACGATAAATGAAGAGGCCACGAAATATCATGCGAAGCACGAGCCACGGAAGACCACACAGGCATGAAATATACGGACCGGCACGACGAGACGACAGCGGGTGAGAGCTGAAATAATGAAACGCCTACATGCCGGAAAAACACGGGCCACGGAAGAGAGCGCACGTTCACAGTCCCGGTAGACCACGTAGCTGTGCGAGTGCACGAAAAGGAGTTCTCTACCACGGGCTACCACGAAACACGGTCGACGGCACGGGAGAGCATAAGCGGGAAATCACTGAACTTTGGAGGACGATACCAGGGCAGCCCGGAGCTCACCGAGCCACGGCACACGATACTACGGTAGCTCACGATAGCTTGGACGACCGACCAACCTCAACACTACGCCATAACACGACCGCATGGACGGTAGATTAACCACAAAGCCATGAGAGAACACGCAGCCACGGAGCACATAACCAGTGTAGAGCCTGAGCTTATCGAGCGCCGGAGAACAATACCACATTAGAACACGATTGCACGGATGGCGGATTAGCCACAAAACATACGGGGGTGGACGCTGGGGGTGACCACGATTGCACAGCGTGGAGCACGATATCAATGTAAAACACGATAACACGGGCAAGCAGATGCGCTATGCGAGCACAATACCATAGACAGCAGAACCACACCGCAATTACACGATAGCGTGTTAAAGCGGTGGATGAAACCTCACCAGGAGAGCACGATACACGGGCGACGGAACAACACGAC
Source organism: Phytophthora infestans T30-4 (assembly GCF_000142945.1). Classification (NCBI taxonomy): domain Eukaryota; phylum Oomycota; class Peronosporomycetes; order Peronosporales; family Peronosporaceae; genus Phytophthora; species Phytophthora infestans. Next base: position 3,926,640 of record NW_003303754.1, read on the forward strand.
TGTGTGGAGACACCGAACCACGGAATAGCATCTTCGGCTAGAGTACCGGCGATGGGAGGCCAAAGGCCGTGAAAAAACTATGTACCACGAAATCGGTTTAACCCACGTAAACGTTTGAGAACGTCAATGGCGTAGGATATGATTTTAAATGGTACGGCAAGACAACAGCAAAACAAGAAAGGTGTAAACTATAGCGGGTTAAGTAGACCCCATAAAGAAGCTTTAATAACTGTTGGAGCCTAAATGACGTAAAGTCATCCTGGAATCATCGCTAAGCTATTACGTAAGAAACACTGCCGTCAACAACAACAACAGCACGGCGTCTTGCGACACAATACCCAAATGTTTTAATCATAACTGGCACGTAATCGAGTGTCTAATAGCTCTGAGCTCTCCAATCTTCCAACATCGTCTTACGACCGTCTGCGGTCTCCATCGCTCCATGAAAGTTTGAGATCCGTTGCATCCACCATCTCCATATCCTGGATCCAGGTCACTCGGTGTAGGATCCTCAATCCCTTGGATCTGGACTTGGCAAAGTGGGATCTGAGGCTTATAGCGGTGGATCTTGTCTTCTCGTTTGCCATTGATACCAGATTCACTTCCAGATGACCTCTACCGTCTTTCCTTCATAGGGTCCTCACTCAATCCACCCGCACGTTGTGTATCCCATATCTCCTAGGTATAATCGGGTGAGGTGGATCCCCGAGTCTCCACTTGGTGAATCCTGCCTTCCGGTACGTTATCCATGCCAGATCTATCGTCGATTCATATAGGATGCCGCTTTACCTTAACCCAATTCACTTCAAACAGAGCGGATCCATGCCGGGCCATTCAGACCCCCCCCCTAGCCGCCGAATGTTGTCACTAATCTGGGATAATGACTCCTTGTCAGATCCAGTCTCTTATTTCTGAGAAAGCCCTTCACCATACTCGCTACATTTCTCAAAACGTGTTGTCAACGCCGACAACAATTACATGTCCGTCCAGCTATTATCAGCACTCGAAGTAAACGGTCTCTATGGACGCGGTACAGTAAGCTTCGTGAAATCGGCTGCCAGGTCGTAGCTCGTCGAGACACTCAGTCGCTCTTACGTGGCGTCAATCACTTAGTGAGATACTCATCGGTTTCCGCATGTCGCGTTACTTCCACCGCCGGTCTTGCCCTCGACCAAGTGACAGTGTCCGGTGGCCACAGAAGTCGCCGCTCTACACACGCACCTACACTAACTTACACACGCACTGCAGCAGCTTCTGAGTTCCTTGGTCTGCCAACTAGTGGTGTTCCTCGGAGATCTATGCCAAGCCGCTCGATCGTTGTCCCAGGGGCTTTTACACCAGGGGCTAACTCCACTACCCTATTCTTTTGGGGAAACTTTACGACGTTCCGGGCTGCTGATACAGACGACCCTACGGGGCTGCCTATACCCGTCTCTCTGTCACACTTCGATTCCCACCCTACTTATTCCGTCTCGTGACTCACTAACAACTGACTTGTTATTGCTTATCTCCTTCAGGCACCAATATCGGCACCTTCTTTTTCTGCGTCTGCGCGAGCACTTGCCTGCTGCGCCGCAAATCTGGAACTGCCAGTCGCTCGCCTTGATCTTCATGCATGCGACACTTCGCCACCCCTTCATCCAGCAACAGCGACTTCTACCGAAAAGACCGCAGTGCATGAACTTGTTCTGGGTACACCACCCAAAAGATCGTCCACCGGTTGCTCGTACAGGGCTGCTCACTTCCTGGGAGATCCCTCTCAGCTGCCTCACTTCGTCGCCCTCCTTCTGTTCGCTGATACTCTCTGCTCTCTTGCTCGCTGTCCGTTGTCTCGCTCGTTCTCCTTCGTCATCGTGTTCGTGGGTGATGTGAAGAGACACCCTAGAGGATTTCAATCCTCTTTCTCTCTCCCCCTGCCACGAATCGGCCTCATTTCGTCTTGTTGCTCTTCACTCGTCACCCGACACTGTTTCTCATTCCCGCTGTCCACTGGCCGCGCCACTCCATGCATTTCTCTGTGAGACAACGCGGTCATCCTCACCGCCGTCGCCTTCTCGGCTTTCATCATCGTCGTCATTCTGACCGTCTTCCGCACCAGCGCGCATTCGTCCTTCGCGCCACAACTGCTCGTAGTCCGAGCGGTTGATCCAAAGCTTCCGTGGGATGCCTGGGTCAGGTCGACCACCCACCCGTTCAACTTCGAACTCCAGTATGTGGCGACCGGTTCGTGTTCGGTAGCGTCGGCGTCGACACTCCTGTACCAATGCGTCTCGTGGTCAACGCGTGAGGCGTGCCCATCGCGACACCAGGCTGTCGACCCCGCGACGACCCTGTCCGGCGAACACGTAGATCCGTTCTTCATCCTCTTCATCAGACGGTCCTCATTGCTGGCTGTTATCGGCGCTCGCTTTGACGTGGACGCCGACGGCTTCACTCGCGGCGCGTGTGTCGTCTCCATCAGCGTTACTTTCTCGATCGCCGGTGGCTGTAGTCGTCGCTTGTCCAAGTGCGTCACCTCGCTCGCCACTCGAACTTGGCTCGTTGCCGTAGGGCGCCCGACGTGCTCTGGCTCGTGTACGACTTGCAACGCCGTCGCCACTCGCGTCTGCTGCGCTGGGGCCTCCGAATCGCACTCGCTTGCGTCGGGGTTGACGCTCTAGCTGCTCCACTCCACCTCCGTTGTCGTCATCTGTCCCGTCTTCGCTGTCTCGTGGCGTCGGCACTGCCCGCCGCTTCCCTGGTGCTCGTCGAGGTCTTGCATCGTCTTCGGCACGCGAGCCAGCTTCGTGTCGTGTCTCCGTCGCCTCGGATTCCGTTGTGCCACTTCTCGCGGGCGTCAAGGCTGGACCGAGCTCTCCCGTAACTAACGACCCGCTCACTGGACCGCCGAGTTCTCCTCCTGCTATTTCGGGCGTTTCTCCGTCGTCATCCGGGTCGATATCCACTGCTGCAATGGCCTCTTCTCGTAGGTCACTCGCAATATCCGCCGCCATGTCGTCCAGCAGATGTGTAGGGTAGTAGTAGCTAAGCAAGAGCGAGCAGTGTGTGACAATCTCCTTGCCCGACTCCAGCATCTTAATCAGGAAGCTGTCGTATCCCGCGGCTCCTACGATCTGTGCGGGCCCTCGCCAACGGTGGCCGAACTTCGTGATGCCAGGCCCTCGTGCAGGACGGTAAACCCAGACTAATTGATTCGGCCGGAATTCACGTCCCGTGCGCACCTTCCGTTGATTGTAGTACATTGCCTGTCGCGCCTGCTCTTTCTCCAGCGCCATCGCCGCCAGTTCTCTCGCCTTCTTTAAGTCTGCTATTAAGACCTCGTGGTACTCCTGCAGTGTACCATGTGGGTACACCAACCGACTCCGTCGCGGTAGTTCCGCCGGTGTGCGTAACTTCCGGCCCATCGTCAGCTCGTTGGGCTGATACCCATGCGTAGCGTGCCTTGCCGAGTTGTAGGCGTACAGGGCGCTCGGCAAGAAGTCGTCCCAGTCGTCTTGCTCCTCGCCTACGTACAAGCTCACAATGTCCTTCCACGTGCGGTGGAAACGCTCGACGATACCCAGTAGGTTCGGTCTGTAGGGCACTGGCGTTGACTGCTTCGCCTGCAGCGGCTGTAACAACTCTGCCGTAGCCTGACTGCTGAACCCCATCGCCCCGTCCATCATTATCTCATGCATAGGTCCAAAGACCAGAACCACTCGCTCCATAAGAGATCTCGCAATCGCCTTCCCCGTATGCTCACTTACCGCCTCTGCCACTGCGTATTTGGTGGTGTACGCTACCGCTACTATTACGTACCGCTTGCCGTTTGGCGTCACGGGTAACGGCCCTGCCACGTCAATTGCCCAACGGTTTCCAACATCTCCGGTAAGGACACCTCGTAATGGAGGCACAACCGCCTTAGGGTGTGCCTTTCGCGATCCGCAGTCTTGGCAAGCAGAGACCCAGCTCCTCACAGTCTTGGCCATGTGAGGCCACCAATACAACCGTCGCAGCCGTTTGTTCGTCTGTGGGACCCTCCGATGTCCAGTCCAGATACTGTCGTGGGCCTCCTTGAGCGCCAAGGTCCAATACACGGCAGGAAGTAGTACACGCTCCACTCCCGGCGCAATCTCCACTCGTACCATTCCATCGTCATCCACAAACACACGTCGTCCACGATAATCTCCACGCTCCAGTAATCCCTGCACCATATTCGACGTGCTCTGCTCCCGCTTAATATCTCCATCTGTAAACTGTACTACTCCTAGCTCTGCACTATCTACACGCCATCTGCTGCAACACCGCAAAACACCACCGCCAAACGCTCCAATTCCAGCTCCACTTCTCCCGATACTTCATCTCTTGCCATTACTCGCTTCACTTGCGCTCTCACAATGGCGGGTTCATCTTCGTTGTCGACCTCCGGCTGCAACCCCACTTTGTCAGTCACTGGACCTCGGGACAACACGTCGGCCACGTGGCTTTCGCGCCCCGGTCGATACAAGATATCGAAATCATACTCCTGTAGCGTAAGTGCCCATCGATGAAGTCTTCCGGCCGGCTCTTAAGCAGTCATCAGCCATTTTAACGCGATGTGGTCTGTCACAATCGTGAACTTGCGCCCGTACAAGTGTGGTCGAAACAATCTCACAGCCCAGACCACGGCCAAACACTCGAGCTCGGAAATACTGTAGTTAGAGACAGTGGGGCTGTTGACTTTCGAGGCGTAGGCGACCGGTTGGTCTCCACGTCCCTGGTCTTGCGACAGCACCGCTCCCAGTCCGGTCTTCGACGCATCTGTCGTCAACTTGAACGGCAACGTGTATTCCGGATAAACCAGCACAGGTCTCGTACTCAGCCACGCTTTCGCCCATGTAAATGCTTCCTCTTGCGTTTCGCCTCAGGCCTATTCACTCGTTTTACGTAGTAGGCTAGTTAACGGCGCCATTCGAGTCCCGAATTCAAGTACAGATCGCCGGTAATATCCAGCCAACGCTACAAATCTGCGTACTTGAGCCTCGTCTTCTGGCCTCGGAAAGTCCACGATAGCTTTGATTAATCGGTTGGTCGGTTGTATTCCTTCGGTCGTAAGGTCGTGCCGCAGGTACTCCCTATGCGTCGCCGCAAGCGAGTACTTCGACGCCTTCAGACTCAGTCCAGACTTCGAAAGTCGCTCCAACACTACTGCCAATTCTACTACGTGCTGCGCTACCGTTCCTTTAGTAAGGATAATCACATCATCCAGATACACCAAACAACAAATCCACGTCAATAGACGTAATGCACAGTCCATAAGACTCTCAAATGTACTCGGGGCGTTGCATAGCCCAAACGGCATCCTCTTGAACTGTAAAAGTCCTCGCCGCGTCGTAAACGCCGTCTTCGCTCGGTCCTCAGGCGCCATCGCCAGCTGCCAGTAGCCAGCATGCAAGATGAGGCTGGTAAACCTTCGTGACCCATGCAAGGCCTCCAACGTTTCATCCACTCGCGGCAGCGGGTAGACATCCTTCACTGTAACGGCGTTTAACGCCCGATAGTCAATACAAAAGCGAACGCTACCGTCCTTCTTCTTCACGATAACTACTGGGAACCACCAAGCACCTTCTACTGGCTCGATTACGTCCTGCTCCAGCATCGTATCCACTTCCTTATCAATCAACTTGTACTCTGCTACCGCGTGCCTGCGTCTCCCCAACATAATTGGTGCCACGCTACCCGCGTTGACGTGGTGCTGTACAGACGTCTTTGCCAACGGCGGGCATCCCTCCTTCTTCTCTACAATGTGTCGGTATTGTCGTAATAGTGCCACTACTAAGTCCCGGTCTGTGGGCTCCATGTCGCCGACCTTCAAGCTCGCCTCGTCGTCCAACGGCGGAGCGTCCTTCGTCTTAAGCGTAGCTACCCACTTAGCCACTCGATTGCGCTCCAACTCGCCGTTCAGTGTCATCGTCGCTTCTGCTGGAGCCCAGGTACCCAGCGCTTCTCTGGCCGGCAGCTTCTCCCTCTTGCCTTCCAAGTTGAGCACCGCAATCCGTACCATACCATCACGCACAGTGTCAGCTGTCGGAGCGATCCTCATGTGCCGTTTAGAGCTCGGCTTCGGAACAAACACGCCAGTCGTCCCGTCTTCCGCGTCTACCGCCACTCGCAACGCACTCTGAGTATTTGTAGTCAGTCTGACGGTCTTCGCCAGTCGCACCATGGCGCTGCATACGGTGCCCTCCTGCGGCTGCGACGACACACCATGACACGTGAACGGTACGATCACCTTCTGTTCGCCCTCGTCACAGTATTTGAGCTCTCTTGTCGCGAAGTTCATCTTCACTTGTTTCTCCTCCATCCAATCCTCGCCCACCAGAAATTCGTCACCTTGTCCATCCACGACCAGTGCGTCCACTGTGATCCTCTGCTGGTACTGTGTCGTACCGACAAATCGCCACACTCCCAACACTCGTGTTCGTCCGCCCCCGAAGTCTTCAACCACGTCCACTGGTGCGTCGCGTGTGATACACTTGCCGTACCTCCGCAGTTCAACTCCAGCAACACTAAACTTGGCACAGCTATCCAGTCGTACCTCCTGCGTGTGCGACCGAGTGAGCGCCAGCAAGGCTGTCGGCAAGCAGCTTATATTTCCTGATCCGGCAGCACGCAATTGCGCCACTCGCAGTTGCCGGCCGTCTGCTCCTGCGACCAGCTCCACATCTTCGTAGTTTCCCTTCTTCTGGTACACGTAGGACTTCGCTGGCTTCTGCTTCTTCTCGAGTAACTTCGCCCGACGCGTTACACCGTTGTTTCGTCGCTGGTGTCTTCGGTTCTGCAGCCGTTTTCGTCGCCTTGCCCGTTCGAACGCCTTCACTTCATGTATGACCCTCTTGCGCGCGGCCCGCATCTCCACTAGTGTTCCTTCCTCTGGCAGCTCCTTTGGACACATCTCCGCGTAGCGCTGCACACACGCCAACCATTCGGCATCGGCGATCTCCTTCTCGGTCTCGCGGGTCTTGACTGTCTTCCCCGTCGTCTCTGTTCGTCCGTTCTTCTTCTTGACCCCGCGTCCCTCTGTCTTCTTCACCGTAGCCACGGCGACGCGTAGTGCCCGCACATGTTCTTCCCTCCGTACAGCTCGCTCAGCTTCTGGCAGGACGTCGAGTGCTTGCCGTACTGCAAGGCGCAGCACCTTCGCTCGTTCATCTCGGCGCTCTCTCAGCTCGCTCGTCAGGATATTCTGGAGTGCCGCCAGGTCCGCTTCTCTCCGTCGCTGCCGTCTCCGCGCGGCCACAGTCTTTCCACCACTCATCGTCAACGTCACTTGGGACGCATTTGCCGTTGCCCGCTTCTTTTTCAACGGCTCTTCTGTCGTCTCTTCCGCGCACGTGCCTGCAGCGTCACTCGACCCGGGCGAGCTCATCGCCTCCGCACGTTTCCTTACACCCGTCGCCGGCACATTCACCGTCGATGCTTCGCATTCCTTCTCAGGCACGGCGATAGGCTCGTCGCTCTGCTCCTCTTCTTCCTCTCCTTCACTCTTCCCCTTGGTTATTGTGCCTCCGATGTCTACGTCGGCGCTCTTCCCCTGGGTCCGAGTGCTCGATTCCTCAGTCGCCACCCGTGTCATCGCTATTTGATCACGAAGCCACACGGGTCCTCCTTCTTCTACTTTGGGGTTGGTGGCATCTTCCGACAACGAAACCCCCGCCTTGGCTGCCGCCACTAGTTTCCCAGCGCCGTCGGTGGCGTTGCTGTAGCTGCGCTTCCGCCGCCCTGGTTGCTGCTCGCCGCCAATGGCGTTGGTTGGGTCGCTCCCAATGCTTGTTCATCCACCAAGCGCCGGGCACACTCAAGCCACCAGTGGCCAACTTCGCCGCAGTAGCTGCACTTGGACTCGGCCTTGCGCTGCAAGATCGAGCGCGTGTCCGTCGGACCATAGTTAGCTAGGTTCGAACCTCCGCCTCGACCCTCCGCCAAACCCACGCCCACCGCCAAAGCCGCGGCTACTGTTAAGCCCTCGTCCGCTGCCGTTACCACTACCGTTGAAACCACCGCCGCCATAGTTGTTATTGCCATAGTTGCCGTTGTTGTTCTGGTTCCGCCATCCGCTGCTGCCCGCTCCTCCGTTCTGCTGCGACTGCCGTTGCTGATTGCTCGCCGCCGCATTGTTTTCCGTTTTGACTTACAACGCCAGCGCTGTCTTTGTTTTTTCGCCGCTGTCTATGTATTCTCCTTCCCTAACCCGGCAGAGACCAACAGTAATAATTGAAGGGCAGCCAATGAGAGAGGGTCCTTCTTAGCAGTTTTCGCCAATCCACTAACGATCTTGCCATCCGTGTCAAACGTGGGTGGTTCTTCTCCTCCGAACCCTAAGCCCAGCTGCTTCCAGTCCAATGGTTCGGCCGCCTCATTCGTGGATTTCTTCTTCGGCGGAGACGCGTCTCCTTCCTCTCCGTACTCGTAACACTTGTCCTCTGCGAACAGAACGGCCTCGTCCAGCGTCTCAGGTTCGTACGCCCTCACTTGCGTCGCCGTCGTCTCGTTATTGATCCCGTTTATGATGGCCTACACGTAGGACTCAGCTGGGATGCGTTTGCCGAAGCCGATGTTCGTCAAGCTGGATGCGTAGTCGCTGAGTCGCTCGCCCAGCTGCTGGACTCGCGCCGCTAGTCGTTGCTGAATTCTGAACATATTGGCACGGCTGCCGTACTTCTTCCGCATCTGTCGTACCAGGTAACTCAGGTTGCGGTCTTGTGGTCGCATGGTGTGCGACAGAGTTATTAACCACTTGCTTGCTGCATGCTTCAGGTGTGCGGTCGCGCCGTAGTACAGCTCTTCTGCCGTCCACGAGTCGCCTCCCAGTCCACCTTGTCGCTCCACCTCCTGGGGGATCGTTGCCAGCCAAGCCTCGACCGACTCACTGGACTTGCCGCTGAAATCCTCAATATGCAGCCTCTTCATCTGGTGACGCTGTGGAGCGTCCGTCGTCGGTGCTTGTATCAGAATGGGTTGTCGCGTCGGCTGCGCGGGTGCCGGTGCAGCTGGTCGACCCCATTACGCGTCGCATCATGGATCTCTGCTGACCTGGGGCTAGTGCATTCCACCAGTCCATCGACCCCAGGTCGTCGTCATCTTGACCCCGATTTGCTGCTGCCGCTCCTGCTGTGTGCGTTTCGTCATCGCCCGGTTGCCCGCCGTCGCTTCCTGCGTTACTTCCGCCGTCGTTATTTCCTCCGTTGCCCTGGTCACCTCCTTGGCCGTTGCCATCGTCGAACACATCATCGTCATCTTCAGTGCTGCCGTCTGCGCCCCCACCTCCAACAGGTGCTATCACGACGTTGCTGCTGACAGCTACCTCGTCAGTCCCGCCGTTGCCGTCACCAGTACTGAGTCGTATGCGCGTCCGGGGTTGACGACTCTTGTTGGGTGTCACAGGTGGCGTCGCTGAGCTTCGCGTCGTCAGGCTCAGGGTCCGTGGACTCGTTCTCTTCGTAGTCGCTCGTGCTGCTCGCGCTGGCATTGTCACCGCGGTGTCTCTTTAACGCCTCGTCTGGTATGAAAGTTACCGAGCGTCTTCGGTGCTCGTTCGTGCACTACCGTTCCGTCCGTCGTTTAATCACTGTCACTCCGTCCTCACTGTCACTCCGTCCTCACTCTCACTCCGTCCTCACTCACTCATTCCACCTTCACTCTCTCTTTCCGCCTTCACTCTCTCTTTCCGCCTTCACTCTCTCTCTTTCCGCCTTAATCCCCTCTCTCTGCGTGGCAAGGTCTCGTGCCACAGGGCCAAGCTTCAATAGAAGGCCCCTGTATGACCACCAAGTAAGCTTCGTGTAATCGGCTGCCGGGTCGTAGCTCGTCGAGACACTCAGTCGCTCTTACGTAGCGCCAATCACTTAGTGAGATACTCAACGGTTTCCGTATGTCGCGTTGATTCCACCGCCGGTCTTGCCCTCGACCAAGTGACAGTGTCCGGTGGCCACAGAAGTCGCCGCTCTACACATGCACCTACACTATCTTAAACACGCACTGCAGCAACTTCTGAGCTCCTTGGTCTGCCAACTAGTGGTGTTCCTCGGAGATCTATGCCAAGCCGCTCGATCGTTGTCCCAGGGGCTTTTTACACCAGGGGCTTTTACACCAGGGGCTAGCTCCACTACCCTATTCTTTTGGGGAAACTTTACGACGTTCCGGGCCGCTGATACCGACTACCCTACGGGGCTGCTTATACCCGTCTCTCTGTCACACTTCGATTCCCACCCTACTTATTCCGTCTCGTGACTCACTAACAACTGACTTGTTATTGTTTATCTCATACAGGCACCAATATCGGCACCTTCTTTTTCTGCGTCTGCGCGAGCACTTGCCTGCTGCGCCGCAAATCTGGAACTGCCAGTTGCTCACCTTGATCTTCATACATGCGACACTTCGCCACCCCTTCATCCAGCAACAGCGACTTCTACCGAAAAGACCGCAGTGCATGAACTTGTTTTGGGTACACCACCCAAAAGATCGTCCACCGGTTGCTCGTACTGGGCTGCTCACCTCCTGGGAGATCCCTCTCAGCTGCCTCACTTCGTCGCCCTCCTTCTGTTCGTTGATACTCTCTGCTCTCTTGCTCGCTGTCGGTTGTCTCGCTCGTTCTTCCTCGTCATCGTGTTCGTGAGTGATGTGAAGAGGCACCCTAGAGGATTTCAATCCGCTTACCGTACCGTGCGTGCAAATAGCGTTCGCTTCCCAAAGCATGTAGTGCTACAGAAAGCACAGTTTAATCGGGGAACATACCGCCAGGCCGTTTTAGTAGATCACGAAATGGTTGCAGTACCGTGGTTTGACAGTGCAGTTGTGGAGATGGTGTCGAGCGCAGACAGCTCTACTGCTTCAGAGCTGACTCGCCGTGTGGGAAGCCGACAGCATCCGTACACTGCTCTAGCGTGTGTGGCTCTGTATAACACACACCTGCATGGAGTGGGTCGCTTAGATCATATTCTCTCTCGCAGATGGACATTCATTCAAAAATGGTACAATAAATTCGGTATGGCATTAGCTGACGTTGCACGAGTCAATGAATATATGACGAGGAGACAAGTTGTGGACATGATAATAGCGCGTGACACCCACCGAGGTTTTATCACTCAGCTAGCCGAAGCGATGCTTTCAGGGAAATGGATGAAGGCTCCTAGTGATCGAAGGATGCTCTACGCTGCTTGTGGAGGTGTTACCCCTGCATCTAGTGGTGATGTGACGGCCGGGTGGATGTACGGTGTTGAATCGGTCGACACTGATAACAGTCCTCAAAAACGATGTGCTGCAGTGTCGTCAAAACATCTATTCCACTACAGCAGGAAGCAACGGCAGTACGTAGTGGTAGCTGGGAGAACCGCGGTGAATTTGTGCTAACCGACCACTGTACGCTTCATAACGTTAGTCTTTGCCAGACTATCAACACCGCAATTTCCAAGTCTTATTACTGCCAACAGGCAGGTCATACGTGCTGGGAAAAATTCCACACCTTTTATCTTCCACAACATCTATTCTCGAGCAAAGGTAACATCATGAAAGCTTCTGAGCTGTACAAAATGAAACTAAAGGATCCGCCTCCGAATTTCCCACAGCAAGAGGCCTAGATGTGCGCAGTGTCATGTAAAGTGCCAATATATTATGTTTTACCCCTCATTAGACTCCGCGTCGCTCCGTGTAGATGTACAGCTTTACTAAGGTTGATGTCCAACTTACTGATACGTTGATTTCTCTATTCAATTCCCAGCGACAGCAAAATGTCTAAGGAAGCCATCACTATGACGAGGGCACCCTGAGCTTGTAAATATTGCAACCCACGCTTTAGACATCAGAGCAGCCTTATCCTCGATGTTAATTGTTGTTGAAGGCTCAAATCGGAGATTGTTTGTGTACACAATAACTGCTTCTGCAAAAGGACTCACCCGTGATAATTCCGTATAACGTACATCTTGACCGCATACGTAGAGCTTACGTAAATTTGGCCAGCGATCTGCAAATGTTTCAACGATCTTAACGTTCTGTTTAGCCAACCCACTGCGACATTCAATCCCAATACGCTGACTAACGTCCGTCACCAGGGCAAACTGTGATATTATATTCCCCGCGCCAGACCCGACATCAAGAAAAACTTCACTGCCGGCAACCGATTTTATCTTACCGATGGCTGCAATGAAAACACTCACTGCACCAGGTAGAAATTCACCAGCATTCAGAGTCGACAAAGACGCAGGCTAGACGACGGTTTTTCTCGCGACACTTCCAAAAATGATATCCACTGCAACCGCTGATTCGCTGACCGTCAGAGACGGACTTCGTTGCTGAAAGAAGCATGTGTTTGGTAGCATTAAGGGCTGTGCCTTGGAACTGGTACCTACTGTTAAACATGGTGAGTTATGAACAGCTTGATATTCTGCCTCAGAAAGGTTCGCAGAACCCTGTAGCGAACCAGAAGGTTCGGCGGCATGATCAACATGTTGTTGACTTGGGTGGACCTCCATCGAACGGGCCTGAATGAATCTCTCTTGCGTTTGGTACGGAAGCTGGAAGCCACTATCGGTGCAGGATGGAGCTCCTTTCTTCCACGCGAAGTTTTTGCTGGAGTGAAGAAAGAGCGTAAAAAATCTGCTTGGTTCCTCCCGTATATCGGCTTAAGTGCATTGAGCCGCTTTGACAAAGCTTTTGGCGAGCGCTGCCACAGCTTCATACGGCTAGACACCTTAGCCCAGTCAATACGCTCTCCTCGATCGGTATACGGGCGAGCGAGCTGGACTAACATCTTATATTCTGCATCAAGGAATGTGGTCTGAGGGATCGTTTCTTGAATGGTTATTCCCGTAATTATAGGCATAAGTTTATCTCATATCACTCTCTTCATTCGTGATCCGTAAGTGACTTGCGCTCCATTGGTTGAAAAGCAAATTGTATTACAACAGCCCCTTTAACGCACTTTTTACTAGCGGCTTTTGAGAAATCTTCAAAAGGTACTGCTTTGGCACTATTTACCGCGAAGGGGTTAATACTGTTGTTGATTAATTTAAACTGAGGCCTGTCCAGCCCTATGCACAAGTCGGCCGGAAGTGGTTGTATTGAATCCGTCCTCTGGGGAGAACGGACCTGAAATGGTGTTGTATTTGACAGTAAGTAGTTAGTGCTCTGAGATATAGGGGCTGGAAGCAGCCCGTATTATATGATGCGGTATTTTTCGAGCCCTGATACTAACAATACTTATGGCTGTAGCCAGCGGTAATGAATGAAGAGTTCACTTTAAGAAGTTATATAGAGGGCCAAGTCAGAGCGTGTTTACTTTACAGCTGAATGGCTGTAAGCTAGCCGGTCGAGTTTAAACTTAAAACCCGTTATGTACTTTTGTATTACAGGGATAGAAGCCACGTACGGTTCTAAAAGGTGACTATACCAAAAGTAGCAACAAAAAAATGGATGCGATTAGGTATAAATGCTCGCTGTTTTTGTAATCGACTCCTCGCAAAAATGTCCACCCATTCACGAAAGGGTTGAGTTAGTTAGTAGTCCTTTGTTGAATTGTCATTTATGTAATAAAAGGTGGGTTCCGGCTACAGTTTACCGTAATTGCAAGGTATCCCTGTTGTACCTTAAAAATCGGCTTCAATGCAATACCAATATTTGGTTAAAATCAAATATGAAACCTCATCAAAGTTTTCAATGAATCCTTTTGATGACATCCGTCCTCAACAGGCGGCAAATCGTCTTTTAAGACCTGTCTCTGCTGGATGTACCACCAGGGGTTAATGGTAACTTCAAAATTGGTGAAGTTAATATTGTGAAAATACCTCCTGTAGACCAAATAATATTAACAAATATCACCATGTTTTTATTTTGGGACAAAATATTATTATTAAATATCAACTTAATAGTAGTTAATTCGATCAGGGGATAATGGTAACTCCAAAATTGGTGTAATTAATATTGTGAAAAAATCACCTGTAGACCAGCTAATATAAACAAATATCACCATTTTATTATTCTGAGACAAAATAATATTAGTATATATCACTTAATAGTAGTTTATACGATACCACTCTGTTCCATCTCAAATCTAACACTCCTCCTTCGCTGACATATTTGCTAAACTAATGGTGTGATTTAGCTAAACGATCCCACTATGGAAAGCCATGGCTCAGCTCTATAAAACAGTTATTTTGTATTGGTAGATCATAGTCAAACAGCAACGAAGTACAGAGCAAAAGAACGTCATTCGTTTTGAGGGGGGGGCGTCTGTTTTCGCAGTGGGCTTCCCAGTGTTGAAAAAATGCTGCGATTCTCAGAAGAGATCCTTTTTGTTACGGATTTACAAGATGTGAATTAATTTAAAAAAACTGCTGTCTGTGCCGCGTTGGCCTGAAAAACGCTTTTGACCAATTTCATCTAAGTATTTACTGTCTGACAAATAATAGACCTCGCAAAGGTGAAAATAGATTTAACAAGGTGTGTAGAAAAAACTCGTTATGAAAAAAAAACACTAATTTTGAGTTGGTGGCGCCTTCATTTTTTTTAAAGTGTTTCCTGGCCCTTTTTTAATACCAGAGGGTTGCAAGGCGATGAGGTTGGAAGCACTTTGTTGCGAAAGTGGTGCCTCGAAACTGGGGGGAGTTTGTATGCATTGTCTCCCCCACACGCAATGACAAATTCTAGTATTTTTTGTTCGGTAAAAAAACACTTATCTATAGTTTTACTAGGAAGATCATGTAAGCTTTTTCAACTTCCGCAATTAAAGTATCGATCTTGTACGTTAGTGTGCGGTATTGAACCGACTGTAGCGAGCTAAATAGACCCAGGTCGAGTACGTTCATATCAGGCGACTTCGGTGGCTGGTATTTGATAGCGATGTTGTGCGCTTTGGCTGCTGCCGCTAGAGCGGGGTGATCGTGGGTCACATGGGGGCAATGCGTTGTCTTGCTGAATAGCAACACGTTTCTTCCGGTACCCTAGAACATCAGAAACAATAAATAAGAACTTTTAATAAAAATATACGCAATCAGCAACTTTGCCTGGTCATTCCGCCTCAATTACAGGGAAAACGTTTTCGGACAGCAGCTCAATGTACACTTTCGTGGTTTAGCTTCGATTTTTCCTTTCTAGCGTACTTTACCGATGTAATGTCTATTTGCACACGTACGATGAGGGTCAGGCTCGTCGGCGGCTAAATACAGTTTTGTGAAGGCCTTATGCATATTAAACCATTTTTCGTCAACGTGAATGGTATTGTACATATGATCAATTCATTATTTTCCACCTAAAATTTATTAGAAATTAGTAATTTTCAATCAATAACACTGTACGTATTCGTTCTTGCCGTCCTCAACTTTCACCTTACCAAGCGCAAACTCCAAACGATATTGTTTATGCGCCGCGGTTAGCGCAGGTTTGACGCGCGAGACTGCTAGCCCTCGTTTTAAATACCGGTAGATAGAAATAGTAAAACCTTGGTGGCATCAGCAAGGGACGGGACTGTTCGGCGTTGTGCATGGGGTACCGCTCTTACTGCGGCCGAAATTGCAGCAGGTGAACGCTTAAGAGGAGGTTGGCGAGGTGTTCGCTTCGTGCGCAGGAACTCAGGGGTACCTTGCATCCTCCAAACTTTAGAGGCAGCTACCTGGTTATTCCGAAGGCTGCAGCGGCTTATCTATAGGCCCCTCTAGGTAGTTTGTCGTCTTCCAGGAGCTTTGTCAGCCAAATCACAATATTTAGACGGTCATTGACGCTAAATTGCTTGTGTTTGAGTCGGGGGGTTGGAGGGGTAGCCATCGGATAAGTGCTAGTGCTGCTCGGCGTGTTAGTCGTAAAATGGGGCCCTGAGTTCCAGCCGAAAGCACTTTTTACACAAGCGATCAGACGACAGCACATCGTGCTTATCTGTACAGCTGACACGTCTTGTATAGCTGAGGATCGGTCTTATATCTGCCCACAATAGCGGGATCGGATGCCTGCAATTTTGAGATTCCGCAGGACTTCCAACCCGGTGTTATAGACAAGATGGAATGTTTTATGGTATGGCCAACATATATTATGTAAGAACATCGACTGGAACAGCGGCGCAATGCCATCGCGTGAAGACACGATATGCATAGCTTTGTTGCTTTCGTCTGTACTACCTAGACCCTTATGAGCACCCCAGACGGTGCATGTGAAGATCAAGTGGGATCGCGAGCTTAATCTGCTACTTGCCGATAGTCAATTCTCTAGGGTTCTGTCGTCGCCATGGCGGCAGTTGCGGACAGGTGGCTTGTGTCGGCGGTGTGTGCTGCTGCTGTCAATTGTGGAATAGACGATTGGACTTGCGATGAGCGGTATTTGTGTATCCCAAGACCGTGCCACACAATGTCCCAGTGGGACGAGAAGGGGTGTCAGCCGTACAAGTCATCCCAATATCCCGCAAAACTAGATCGCTGATTGGCCCATCCCTCTTTTAAGACGATAGAAGACTGAGCCTCAGACAGCCGCAAATTAGAAAATAGCAAATCTCCAAATTATAGTTAATGATATCATGTATTTTTTTGCTGTCGATCATTGCGTTAGATTTGAGATATAACAGAAAGGCATTGTATTTCTTAAGGATTGCGTAATATGTTTATACCTACCAACCATATGTCGCTAGCGTTCGACTAGCTGAACTACTACTAATCAGCCGTGAGGGAGATCGAGTACGGGACAATTGTGACAGTGTGACGGGGTCACACAGTACCTTGCGCTAGAGAAAGTTAGCTTCTGAGAGTATACAAACTTTCAGTGAACGGCAGTTCACAGGTCCTCTCTTTATTTAAAAGAGAGCGAAGTGACCTAATTAAGGTAGAATGTAAACTGAGTATATCTATAGGTAGATAAGGCTTGGGTTTAATACAAACTATAAGTCACCTATAGAAATGCAATGCCATCAACCAATGGTTGGCTTTGGACGACCTTCGGCCAAGTCGATGGTTTTTGACTTTGAGAATGAAAGTTTGTGACGAACACCTCTTCATTCGGATTGGTCGGTAAGCCGAACCTAAGTGGGGGAGGATGTAACGGGGTACGTAGCCCTAAATGTACCCTAGTTACATGAAGTGTGACACGTCATACTTCGGGATATTTGGTACTAGGTACCCGCGAGCGCGGCGGAGGCTTACTTCACAGTTAGAGCCTCGAGCAGCAGTCTGTGCGCTCTTCTTCTAGGTCTCCACTTCGACCGTCTACCATGCCTCGTGGCACTGCAAAGAGCGGTGCGAAGACACGCTCCAAGGCTGCTGCCGGGAAGGCGCAAGCCAAGAGCACTAAGCCTCACGGCAAAGGCTCGGCACTTAAGGAGGCTACTCAGGTGGCCTCCGAGGCGATCGGTTTCTCGGTTAGCGCGGTTGTGGGCAAGCGAGCAAGCAAGCCCCGCAGCCCGTCGCCCTCGGCCTCTCCAGACACTGTCCGAA
>NW_003303754.1:3944456-3947145 GCF_000142945.1 Phytophthora infestans T30-4
GATGAAGAGGAGAGAAGGGGAAAGAAGAGAGAAGGAGGAGGGTGCTATTTCTGAGCCCCGGTAGGTCACGAATGACCTCGCCCAGCAGTAGGAGGACTTCCAAGCTGCCCAGCGTGTGCGTGGGGGTTCGGTGGTGGGACCCATCAGCCAGGGAGCTGCCATCATCTCAAGAGAGTATTGGCCTCCCGAGGAGAGCTCTGGGGCTGACCTCTTCCTAGAGCTACTCGTCGCTCCTCGTGGCCTTGTGGGCGGCCACACTTCTAGAGGCATTTACGAACGTGCCCTTGTTCGTGACAACTTAAAGGCTGCTCGGTATGTGCTGCTCGCGCCACACCGCATCTCCTTAAGGACTTCATGACTTGTGGTAAGAAGCCCGAGACCCGGGGTGGTCTCTATCCTCTTTGGGGATACCTTTGGGTTATGCCCGAGAGCTGTCCTACCTGGCGTTTTTGTGAGAACATGTTCTGGGCATGGGTAGAGTCGCTCAAGTACTCACCCACGGAGTTACGGAAACTCCATAAAGATCAGCTGATGTCCCGCATCCTGGACCAGCGTGATCTTCGTGTTCAGTTTGCCCATTTGGTCAGCAGGCGCATGCTACCAAGGGACATCCTGAAGTGAGCGGCTTTCAGCGCTCACGATGAGCGGCTTCCAGCGCTCACGATGAGCGCGGGTACGGAGTGTATTCATCGTCCGTACCCCGGTCAGGCAAGAAGCCCCGGACTACTTATGAAGCTGCCGCCGCTTCTGTTCCCAGATTGCGACAGCCTTCGGGCAGTCAATCCGGAGCCGTTCAATCGCCTCCCACGAGTTGTCGGAGTGGGCATAACCCCTCCACTTCACGAGGAGCTGTCGCTTACCGCGACGTTGTTGCTGCTGGTGGATCTGCTTCAAGTGGAAGTGGACTTATCCATTCCGGTCAAGCAGGGGCGGAGGTGCCCTCGTACGAGTACGAGTACTCGACGCCTCCCGAACGCCACTCTCGTCCGAGTGCTCCGACTGCGGGTCCGACACAGGGCCCTGAGGTTGACCGCCTCCGTCAACGTGTCCTCGTGCTTGAGGTTGCACTTGGCATTGGCACTGGCGGTGATGCTGCCGCCCAGGCCGGGAATCAGGGCGAGCTCGCTCGTCTTGCGGGCCGCCTGGACCTGTTGGAGCGAGAGGTCGCGAGCCTGCACCTGCGGGTGGATCGCCGGGCCTCTTCGTCCGATCTGGACGAGGCCTTTCGCATGATTCGACGGATCGAGGCTCTGCTGTCGCGTCCGGAGCCGCCTGCGGTACACTCCCAGACGTACGCGTATGGTGCGTACCCGGCGTACTCAGCGTACTTGGCGTATGGCTCCGGGGTCCGTGCGTACGGAGCTCCTCCGGCGTACGGTCTTGACCGCAGCCTTGCCGTTCCGACCGAGGCTTGGGTGCCTGCTCCGACGCCCTCGACGACGTCTGTGACCGGCCATCGCTTCGAGGAGCTGGGACAAGGTGGGTCTGCGAGTCAGCAACCCCCCGGGGATCAAAGTACCGCTTAAGACGTCCAACATAGAATGTCGGGAGCGTCGTCATTGACTAAGGCAGGTCGATGGTGTACGACGCACCATGTCTGGTCAGGACTGCAAATGGTCCGATGAAGCGGTGCCTCAGCTTGTTGCTGCCGACAGAGCTGGCAGTGTCAAGAGGTAGGCTCGTCGTGTCTAGTAACTCTAAGCCCCCCCCCACCACCACCACCTTAAATGCACTTAAGTTTCCTCTTCCATGTTTGTCTGAGTACTCCTTTTGTCGATCCTGGGCCGCTGCCATCGCATCACGGACCCTGCTGAAAATGCTAAGCTTGGTATCCATAAAGGATTCTAATTGTTTCCGCAGCGAAACTGGTCTCACATTCGAGACATGGGAGGAAAGGGCTTTCCGAGCCTCCCCTCCACTTAGAATAGAGGAGTCAGTGTCATCTCGAAGAGTGAGAGGCACTCTGAAGTGACGGAAGCCGTTCAAGTAGAGCGGCGTGAGCACCGGGGACGCGTGCACCGCGTTGTTGAGCGCAAACTCAACAACTGGAAGCTGCGTCGACCACGTACGTGGTGCTGCCGCGCACACACTGCGCAGAGTGTCCTTGAGCACTCGATTGACGCGCTCTGTTTGGCCGTCTGTCTGCGGATGGTCCGCAGTGGACATCTGCAGACGAGTTCCCAGTAGAGGGAACAGCATTTTCCAAAACGCAGCAGTGAACCTCGCTCGGTCCGAGACAATCGTCTCCGGGAGACCGTGATAGCGGAACACGCCATCGACGAACAACCTTGCGGTTTGTTCGCCCGTAACAGTGACGGGAACCGGAGCAAGATGTACCATCTTGCTCAGCCGACACACGGACATCAAAATTCCGGTGTTACCGTGTCCGTCGGCGGGAAGCCCAAAGATGAAGTCAAGACTCATCGACTTCCAACAGTCAGCCGGTACGGGCAGGCTCTGTAGTGGAGCCGAAGAGTGCCCTGCGGGTTTGACCCGCTGACATGTTTCGCATGTCCTAACGTACCGGGCGACCCAGGTCCCACCAGAAGGACTGAGAGACCGACAGAAAGGTCTTCTCGCGGCCCAAGTGGCCGCTGGAGGGCGCGTCGCGCGCCTTCGCAAGGATATCGAACTTCAGATCCTCGTTGTTGGGTACGACCACCCGTGGAGGATCATTGGGCTCCACCCG